>NC_086324.1:51745067-51970067 GCF_036172605.1 Pelobates fuscus
GACCTTAGGTAAGAAATCAAACCATTCTCAACTGGTTAGACAACTTGCACTGGGAATGTGTCAGTGCACTGCTGGAACCATAATCACTGCAGTACACAATGGTGCTTGCAGTGTTCATTTAACAGAGTGCAGGGCTACCCTCAGTGAGGATGATTAGTGTATTGAGCACATCAGCTTGACATCCTTGTTTTTAGGTCACGAGTGCCACACATGTCATCACAACACCCCTTACCTGCCTGCCCGACCACTCATCCTGCAATCATACACGGTAAAAAAGGATATGCATAATAAAATAGAATAAAAAAAAATAATAAATGAAACATTTATGTCAACTTGCTAAGAATAGTAGATTTACTCAAATATGTAGCACAGAGTACAGTATTTTTTTTTTAATAAATAAAGTTGTTTAGAGAACACGCTGTCTTTTTCGACAAAATGATTTTCCCTTAGTTTACCCTTTACATTTAAGCAGTTAATATTGATGCTAAGTTTGTAGCGGTTGGTTACACAGATGATCAATATTTGTCTGATGTATAAAGCTCAACAAATAGTACATGAAATTACAAATAACACATTGTTTCCTTAATTAGGCAGAGAAATAAGCTATTTTGAAAAGACGTCAATTATAATACCACTTTATGTCTATACAGACTATTATACTAATTGTAAATTGTGCTACTAATGTTTGCATCAGAAGTATACAACCACAGGAAGACAACAAATAACTATATTATTAACCTCAATATAGTTAATTATGTGAACTACGGTACATATTGAAGCTGTACAAATCAGCATTGAAAAGATTCCATGCAATCACCTTCACCGATCAGGAGCTGCATGTTCTATTATTTGTCTAGGCCTATAGTCACCTACACCACTTCATTTGCTGCGTATGTGTTCCCCAATCCAAAAAGCAGTACTGGATTGGACGAGATCAACGGTGACTTCAGTATACTTGCTGATTGTGAAGAAATTACCCTTTTATTCGGTATTTCTTCATGTTTCCCTTCGGTAGATGGAACTACCAAACAAAAACCACCCCCTGGCTCATTAAACTTCAAAGCCGGCGTCAATTAAACCCTCTACGTGTGCGGCCAGCGTTTGTACTACCGAACGCCACGTGGCTGAGAAAACCGCGGCCATCTTTTTTTTATACGAACAAAGGCAGCGGGACTTGGTCGTCGAGTGTCTGGAACTAAAATCGGACACTCGAGATTCAGAGACCTAAAGCAGAGAAATCCGCTCCAAAACCACACCGCTTACCTGCCACCCGATAGCTGACAACATGGGGCGCAAACATAAAAAACAAACCTACACAGAGCGACCCGCGGCACCCGACATTAGGCTGGCATTCCAGAGGGCTACACAGACGCGGCCCGCCAAGATGGCGCCGGAACCGCAGAGTGAGTTGGAGATGTCTGATGACTCCCAGGAAGAGAGGGACTCCCAAGCCTCACTCCCAGGCCCCACTCCCAGGTCTGACTCGGAGGAGGATGACTCCCCATCCACAAAAGGGGACATCAGAAAGCTGCTGACAGACCTAAGACAGGTCTGGAAGGCCAATCTGAAGGAGACCCAAGCTGAAATAGGGGTCTTGCAGCAGAGAGTCCAGGAGGTGGAGACTAGAAAAAAATCCAGAGATATCAAACTCCAAGACACCAAGCAGCAAGTGGAAGGACTTACTGAGCAGGTCCGGCGCTTACAAGAAACGCTGGTGACACTTGAGACCAGACACCGCCGCCGTAACATACGCCTCAGGGGCATCCCTGAAAGAGTAGGCGGAGAAGACCTACTGCCCTTTGTCCGGAGACTTACCTCCTCCATGGGCCTCAGGTGTAACTCAGACACCCCACTGATACTATCCACCTTCCGGGTGCGCAAATCGCCAACAGCACCCGCAGGTGCCCCCAGAGACATGATAGCTACCACCAGAGACATAGCGGCGAAAGCCGGCATCATGGCCAGATCTAGACCACTGGGGTCAGTGAAATTTGAGGGAAGCGAGGTAGCCATGTACAGTGACCTCCCTTTCGCTGTGCTTGCTGCAAGGAGAAAACTGGTACCGGTCACAAAGAGACTGAGAGAGCACTCTGTCCGATACCGATGGGGCACAGACGGTTCACTGGTGGTGCAACAGGGCACCCACGCACTCACCTTGACTTCAGGGGAAGACCCAGAGACTTTTCTCAAAAAGCTAGGCTTGCTAGCCAACAGGCACAACAAGCGAACCGAGAAACGCAACACTTAGTTCTTGCAACACTTATTTATTATAACACTGTAATTCATGTGTTTATATGTGTATATAGTTTTTGGGAGTTTTTTCGTACGCCTAACCTACTACCCCATGCATAAGCCCTAACAACCTGACTTCACATGCATAGAATGAGTCAGTAGAGAATGCTAAACTTGCGCAACCTTACTAAGCATGGGTCCCCGTATAAAAGTATAAAAGTAGAACATGCAATTTAGCACCTCGCAATGCTATTGTACATATTTCACTAAGACTGTGATTATTGCCATGTTTGTAACCCAACGAAATGCAACATGATCTTGTTATAACCTATTCAATAACCCATACAATGGAAAAATGTATACTGTGTGTACAAAACCCAATAAAATACAGGGGGCGGGGCCGAGCCGCAGAGCTGAGCAGCAGCAACCCTTAACAGCTCCAGTGGCCGACACCCGAAAAAGCGAGAGAACTCTACTAAAAAGGCACCCAAATGCCAAACTGGGACCACCAAGTGATGGGGGAAATCGGGACCAACAAACCGACACCTTACAAGCACCGATCAACCCAACCCACGCCACATGCACCGGTGAGGCCTACTAGCCTAGCAGGCGCGGGAGAGGCGGCCGCTCTCCTGCCACCGAGCAATAAGGGAAAACAGTCCCGGAGACCTCGTCCCCCCCCCTTTGGACCGGCGGGGGATATCCCGGTCCTACCTCGTAAGACCAACCGGCCACACGAGACCCAAGAGACAAGACCACGACACCTAACGGTCGTGGGCAGAGCCTGCAAAATGGCGGCCGGCCTACGCTCCACTACCGAGCACACGATCGAGAGGGAAACAGAGCTCCGGTACGACCGCATATTTGGGGCACTCTGGGAGAAGCTGGAGGCTCTACTGCGACCCCTGCAAGCGGAACCCGCACCAGGAGGTACGATGAGGAGTCTGAAACGTGAAGGCAAAGCGACAAAGGGGACAAACCCCAACCCTACTCTCAAAATGGCCACTCACAAGAAAGGGTCCGGCAAAACAGCATCCAAACGGAGCACCTCTGCAACCAGACACAGTCCACACAAAGCCCACACAGCTAAGAGGGCTCCCAAGGCTCAACATCACAAACAGCCCCATCGTAACACAGCGACCCAAAGAGGATTCAAAAGGGGCAAGGCGCACCAAAAAAGACCAAGAGAATGGCGGACTGTCAAGCCTACACTGGCATATACTGCCACACTGCCACATCGAATCCTCAACAGCCAGCGACAGCACCGCACAGCTCAAACCACAGCCAGGATTCCAAGACACTCACCAGGTGACCCGACGACCCCAACTGCCGCTCCTATCCTCTGCACGCCAAGAGCGCAGAACAAGAAAGCCCAGAACCTGCTGCAACCTTACCAGAGGACGCGGGGGAATCCCGCCGTCACACAGGCACCGGAACGGGACTGCGGTATACCTACTGCGGGCATGGGCTGACTGGAACTCTGGAAGCCATAAAAGAGTCACTCACTCCTTGCCTCATATAGACTCCAACTGTAATTATGGCAAATTTTATGTTCTGATGACGTCTAGTGAATTTTTCTACCCCTATGCTCCTGAGTTATGCTTAACTTTAATGCTGAAAGAGTGCCCCTAGCCCATAATTAATCACAGGGGACTGTCCCCCCCAATGCATAGCCTGTAGCTTGCTGCCTAGTACATATAACTTGTGGATAGCCTAAATTGACCAAACTTAACTAATCCTACATCACAATTCACCCTAGCCTGTTTCACTCAGTTAGATCGTTAATTTGAACTTAACATGATGTTTAATCAGCCTACTAACACACCGTATTTTATGATCTAACCATTTGTTATTTAATGCATAGCTCCCAGATTATCACCGGGACATCTCATCACACCTTTTATATATAGGTGGCTTGTTTAGCGACATTTAAACATGAAAGGTGCCATGTTGTCGGCTACACTTATAGCACACGTTTAGTGTTCACGGTTAAACTTTTTATTATCCCTATAGTTGCATAATATCTCACACGGTGTCTTCACTTAAGTTCAGAGACGACGACACTATCAATAGCAAAGCTGTGTTTTTTAACAATGTCTGCCATGCATGTATAATCGCTAACTGATCCAAGCAACAACCATGCAGATTGCAATGTCAAGCTATATTATATATTTATCTTGTTCACTTAACCCTAAAAATGTGCACTGCTTCCCATGCCATAATGTTGTTTCTTTCTGTGATTCATCTGGTTTGCTTCAGCTATTGTGGCAAAGCAAACTTGCCTGTTAATTATTTGCACGAATAAAATAAAGAATTAAAAAAAAACAAAAAACAATAAAATACAAATAAAAAAAAAAAAAAGAAGGACACTCGACTTCCAGAACACCGGTCTCAAACACACGAACGCTGGATCTATATGTACCGATTAGCTAGAAGATCGCTATTCGGTACGTTTGTGCATACAAATGAGGGGAACAATCGCTGCAAGAAGCCAGGGGAATACATTCAGTACTTTTGTCGTTTTTCTAATTTTTCTAAAGTGACCGTCAAAACCACCCAAACTTGTGGAACTATTTTGGCCAGCCCACCCACGGTGAACCGGTCACAAAGGACTTCCAGGGTTTTTGAGAACCATTGAACCGATCTGGGTGAAATTGGAATATGTTGGTCACCCAGATCGGGGCCATCAGGGGACATATTATTTGTGGGGATACTCCATGTATAAAGGGTTGTTCCAGATATTGGGAAAAAGAGTGATTGTTCTGCCTGTAGATAATCAAGTTATTACTTTATCAGACTTGATTATCTCCAGGGCTAGGGGAGGGAATTATATGTTTGTGCTGGGTGTGTTTTATGTTTTAACTGTATGGGATTGGTTACATGTTGTCCCTTCCTGTGGGATGTCCCCTTGCATGGGGACTTGCATAAAAGCCGGTGTGTGTTAATTAAAGCGAGTTCATCTTGTACCCTGCTTCTTGACTTCGGCTGTTATTTGGAATTTGTATGCTTTACTAAGGGAATTATCTTGTAAAGCTATTTGTATTTCGTATGGATTTCATCTATTGCAACTACCGAATGGAGAGCTATATATACTAGGCTCTGGCAGTTCGGGAGGAAACTACCGAAGGAGGTTTAAATATACTTGGTTTCCTTACACTGATTTCACTAGAAGCAGAGCTGGGGGCTGCAGGGGAGTGTGAATATGTGGAGTGTTACCTTTATTTTTCTTAATTTTCACAGGTCAAAGGTGGTGCATAGTGATCACAAGAAAGGAGTGTACAATCCCAAAACAACATCTGTTATTTTCCAGACTATGGGTTGTCTTTAGTCATCTATGTAACCTACACTTAAAAAAAACCAAACAAAAAAAAAACCTGAAAACACAAAAAATGAACCTCTATTGAAACGTTTGCAATAAAGTACAGACAAGTTATTAGGGGACAATGCAGTTTTTATATAATAGTAAAGGTACACAAACTGTACTTTGAAAAGTATAATGGCTTTGATAGATATAAAATAAATTGAGGATTTCTTCACAATCTTGCATATATAACAAGTTGAGATTTGTAAAAGTTCTCAATGTTTAAAAAGACCTTCTTGAGGTGATTGGGATTATTTTTATTATTCCAAGAGACCACAATGTTGGACATTTTTAACATCAAAGGTTACATTCTGACAAGATCAAGTTCCAGTGATTTATTTTATTCAGCTGGCGAGCCCTCACAGGGACCGACGAGCCGCATTGATAAACAAAACATGCAGAAGGCCAAATTGCTTTGGCCACATCAAGCACTTAAAAAGTTATTGGAAAGAGCTGTAGAGAAAGTCACTCAGAACTGAAAGTTTTCAGATAGCTAGAAAATATATCTGGGGGCATTTGCACAAAACTTGACATCCTCATTAGCAGAAACGCAATGCATTGAGCAACCATTTTTAACAATGCGCTCTTCCAGATTTGTTTTAAGAACTCTTCTCTGGTCTCAGATGACTGGAGCCCAAAAAAATTCTAAACAATTGTTTTACAAAAGACTGCTTGACAAACAAGACGGCATGGTAAAAGTAATAGTGATAACTGGTGAAAATATGTGGTCATAGGACTTTTAAACAAACACATACACACACACACACACAGACAGACCATGATGCATCTAAGTGTTATGTCCTACAACACTGCCATATACACATAAGAGGTGTGTAAAAACTTACATACAACAAAAAACACACACACTCACGCGATCTCTCCTATATAAAACAACCAACTTATCCATAATACCTTTGTGCATATAACAAATACATTTGCACAGCTGTGCAGACTGAAGTTCTAAAAGTGCTCCCCTGATGGTAATGCACTCACTTTTGTCAGAGCTACTGTTATGTTCTTGATTATACAATGCCATAATTATTTGAAGACAATAATTCTGTGTATTGTATATAAATATGTAAACTGTTACATTTACAAGGAAGTGGTATATATTTATTGTGCATCTTGTATATGTATTGGACAGCACTCAAATACTTGTAGTACCATAACCACTACAATAATGTGTAGTTATGGAGCTCCGAGCACCACTATTAGCAACAACCCGAACATACATTATGCTTTTTTTGCCAATAATGATATCAGAGAGTAAAAATAAAAAAAATTAACTATGTTGCATGTATACAGTTATTGGAATGCAAAGGAAGCAGAAAATAACTTTGTTGGGCACATCTACACAAATCGGATAAGTTAACAAATCACTTTTTCAATAGATTTCCGTAGTGTGAAAGACAAAATTGGGGTGGGAGGAAGAGGACCACCAGGGGAGATGAGGGGGGGGGGGGGGAAAGAGGACCACCAGGGGAGATGAGGGGGGGGGGAAGAGGACCACCAGGGGAGATGAGGGGGGGAGGAAGAGGACCACCAGGGGAGATGAGGGGGGGAGGAAGAGGACCACCAGGGGAGATGAGGGGGGGAGGAAGAGGACCACCAGGGGAGATGATGGGGTGGATGATGAGGGGGGGGGGAGGAAGAGACCACCAGGGGAGATGATGGGGGGAGGAAGAGACCACCAGGGGAGATGATGGGGGGAGGAAGGAAGAGACCACCAGGGGAGATGATGGAGGGGGGAGGAAGGAAGAGACCACCAGGGGAGATGATGGAGGGGGGAGGAAGGAAGAGACCACCAGGGGAGATGATGGAGGGGGGAGGAAGGAAGAGACCACCAGGGGAGATAATGGAGGGGGGAGGAAGGAAGAGACCACCAGGGGAGATGATGGAGGGGGGAGGAAGGAAGAGACCACCAGGGGAGATGATGGAGGGGGGAGGAAGGAAGAGACCACCAGGGGAGAGTATGGAGGGGGGAGGAAGGAAGAGACCACCAGGGGAAGGGAGGGGGGGGAAAGAAGAGAGCACCAGGGGAAGGGAGGGGGGGGGAGAGAGAGACCACCAGGGGAAGGGAGGGGGGGAGAGAGAGACCACCAGGGGAAGGGAGGGGGGGAGAGAGAGACCACCAGGGGAAGGGAGGGGGGGAGAGAGAGGCCACCAGGGGAAGGGAGGGGGGAGAGAGACCACCAGGGGAGGGGGGAGGAGAGGGGGAGAGAGAGACCACCAGGGGAGGGGGGAGAGAGACCACCAGGGGAGGGGGAGAGAGAGACCACCAGGGGAGGGGGAGAGAGAGACCACCAGGGGAGGGGGAGAGAGAGACCACCAGGGGAAGGGAGGGGGGAGAGAGAGACCACCAGGGGAAGGGAGGGGGGAGAGAGAGACCACCAGGGGAAGGGAGGGGGGAGAGAGACCACCAGGGGAAGGGAGGGGGGAGAGAGACCACCAGGGGAAGGGAGGGGGAGACAGACCACCAGGGGAGGGGGGAGGAGAGGGGGAGGGAGGGGGAGAGAGAGACCACCAGGGGAGGGGGAGAGAGAGACCACCAGGGGAGGGGGGAGAGAGAGAGACCACCAGGGAAGGGGGGGAGAGAGAGACCACCAGGGGAGGGGGGGAGAGAGAGACCCCACCAGGGGAGGGGGGGAGAGAGAGAGACCACCAGGGGAGGGGGGAGAGAGAGAGAGAGAGAGAGAGAGACCACCAGGGGAGGGGGGGAGAGAGAGAGAGAGAGAGAGAGAGAGAGAGAGAACACCAGGGGAGGGGGGAGAGAGAGAACACCAGGGGAGGGGGGAGAGAGGGAACACCAGGGGAGGGGGGAGAGAGGGAACACCAGGGGAGGGGGGAGAGAGGGAACACCAGGGGAGGGGGGAGAGAGAGAACACCAGGGGAGGGGGGAGAGAGAGAACACCAGGGGAGGGGGAAGAGAGAGAACACCAGGGGAGGGGGGAGAGAGAGAACACCAGGGGAGGGGGGAGAGAGAGAACACCAGGGGAGGGGGGAGAGAGAGAACACCAGGGGAGGGGGTGAGAGAGAGAACACCAGGGGAGGGGGTGAGAGAGAGAACACCAGGGGAGGGGGTGAGAGAGAGAACACCAGGGGAGGGGGTGAGAGAGAGAACACCAGGGGAGGGGGTGAGAGAGAGAACACCAGGGGAGGGGGTGAGAGAGAGAACACCAGGGGAGGGGGTGAGAGAGAGAACACCAGGGGAGGGGGTGAGAGAGAGAACACCAGGGGAGGGGGTGAGAGAGAGAACACCAGGGGAGGGGGGAGAGAGAGAACACCAGGGGAGGGGGGAGAGAGAGAACACCAGGGGAGGGGGTGAGAGAGAGAACACCAGGGGAGGGGGTGAGAGAGAGAACACCAGGGGAGGGGGTGAGAGAGAGAACACCAGGGGAGGGGGTGAGAGAGAGAACACCAGGGGAGGGGGTGAGAGAGAGAACACCAGGGGAGGGGGTGAGAGAGAGAACACCAGGGGAGGGGGTGAGAGAGAGAACACCAGGGGAGGGGGTGAGAGAGAGAACACCAGGGGAGGGGGGAGAGAGAGAACACCAGGGGAGGGGGGAGAGAGAGAACACCAGGGGAGGGGGTGAGAGAGAGAACACCAGGGGAGGGGGTGAGAGAGAGACCACCAGGGGAGGGGGGAGAGAGAGAGAGAGAGAGAGAGAGACCACCAGGGGAGGGGGGAGAGAGAGAGAGAGAGAGAGAGAGAGAGAGAGAGAGAGAACACCAGGGGAGGGGGGAGAGAGAGAGAGAGAGAGAGAGAGAGAGAGAGAGAGAGAGAGAGAGAGAACACCAGGGGAGGGGGGAGAGAGAGAGAGAGAGAGAGAGAGAGAGAGAGAGAGAGAACACCAGGGGAGGGGGGAGAGAGAGAGAGAGAGAGAGAGAGAGAACACCAGGGGAGGGGGGAGAGAGAGAACACCAGGGGAGGGGGGAGAGAGGGAACACCAGGGGAGGGGGGAGAGAGGGAACACCAGGGGAGGGGGGAGAGAGAGAACACCAGGGGAGGGGGGAGAGAGAGAACACCAGGGGAGGGGGGAGAGAGAGAACACCAGGGGAGGGGGAAGAGAGAGAACACCAGGGGAGGGGGGAGAGAGAGAACACCAGGGGAGGGGGGAGAGAGAGAACACCAGGGGAGGGGGGAGAGAGAGAACACCAGGGGAGGGGGTGAGAGAGAGAACACCAGGGGAGGGGGTGAGAGAGAGAACACCAGGGGAGGGGGTGAGAGAGAGAACACCAGGGGAGGGGGTGAGAGAGAGAACACCAGGGGAGGGGGTGAGAGAGAGAACACCAGGGGAGGGGGTGAGAGAGAGAACACCAGGGGAGGGGGTGAGAGAGAGAACACCAGGGGAGGGGGTGAGAGAGAGAACACCAGGGGAGGGGGTGAGAGAGAGAACACCAGGGGAGGGGGTGAGAGAGAGAACACCAGGGGAGGGGGGAGAGAGAGAACACCAGGGGAGGGGGGAGAGAGAGAACACCAGGGGAGGGGGTGAGAGAGAGAACACCAGGGGAGGGGGTGAGAGAGAGAGAACACCAGGGGAGGGGGTGAGAGAGAGAACACCAGGGGAGGGGGTGAGAGAGAGAACACCAGGGGAGGGGGTGAGAGAGAGAACACCAGGGGAGGGGGTGAGAGAGAGAACACCAGGGGAGGGGGTGAGAGAGAGAACACCAGGGGAGGGGGGAGAGAGAGAACACCAGGGGGGGGGTGTGAGAGAGAACACCAGGGGAGGGGGTGAGAGAGAGACCACCAGGGGAGGGGGGGGGGGGAGAGAGACCCAATGAATCCCTTACCCAAGCGCATACACACAGAAACAAAATGCATCTGACACACTCAATGCACCCCTTACATACACAGAAACACACCTTCCATCTCTTACACATAAAAACATAGCTTCACACAATGCATCCCTTACACGCACAAACACACCCAGAAACACACAATGCATTCCTTACATACAAACACACTACATCCCATACACAAACTGGTATTCCAATACACTACATTCCATAAGAACACACAAACATTACATCCTCTACAATAACACATAACATATCCCCTACACACATACACGCCACTCCCTGTAAGCGAACTCATGTGTGGGCCTTGTAGGCATACTCACGGTCAGGCCCTGGGGCAGAGACCATGAGCTGTGTAAGGGGCCCCAAAAAATGGAGCTGCTTCCTCTTTGTTGATTTTTGTGAACAGTAAACAAAAGTAAACAATCCAGTATATTAGTCTCGCTAATTTACATTAAAGGGACACTCTAGTCACCAGAACCACTACAGCTCAATGTAGTGGCTCTGGTGTCTATAGCCTGTCCCTGGAGGCTTTTTAATGTCAACACACTGCTTTTTCAGAGAAAAGACACTATGTGCAGCACTGGCGTTAGCTCATATGGCATATCAAATAGGTGAGGCATTGTGATGTCAAATGGCGAGCAGAGCACATGGGAGGGGGCAATTTTTTGTTTACCTAAGGTGGCAAAAATCCTTGCACCGGCCCTGCCCCCAGGTAGGCAATCTACTTAATAAACCTCTCATTGCGTGCTTTTTGGAGCTGTAACCATTGTTTGATCTGATTTTGTTGAATACCCTGTTGGATTTGAAATTTTGCAATTATGTTACAAACTCACTACAAGGCTCCTAGGTGAAAGTGGAATATTGCACAAATAAATAGGCTTTTCTTAAAATATATTAATGCCTAATTTTCAACAAAAATCCTCTAGCAATCTAAAATAAATAAAAACATTAAACACATCAAGCACCTTTGGAGTCCATAACATAATATAAATAACATTCTTTAAAGCCATAAAATAAAGCTAAAAAGGTTAAGTCACTTATAAGATTTAAAAAAAAATAAAGAATGATGTAGTTTTCTCCATTAAATTCTCAAGACAAATGTTAGGATTGAATAAATGAGCACAAAGAACACAACATTAGTAAATTAATGTCTTCTACCTTTGATGCGAGGGCGTTCGACAGCTTACATTTACACCCACACACAGAGAAAAGACAACACATCTAAATCTTGATTACAAATCTGTATCCTGAATCAGCTTCCTAATGTTTTACATTCCGTTTCTACCTACACTACAAATTCTAAAGACTATTTATTATAAAGAAAAAGTAACATAAATCATTTGAGTTTGCTTTATATGAGCAATACTAAAATGCAAGCATAAAAGAAAAAACACAGCACACATACGCATGCGTAATATACGTTGCCTATTGTTCTGCTTTAGTCAGGACAGTCACAGTCCTGAACATAGTAAAATGTTTACTTTATCACATGGAGAATATATTCACAGGGGATAAAATACGGTTACATATCGGCTCTCAAGCAAGCCTTCTTCAAACAGGCCTGTGTTCTACAACCCCAAAACAGTTTTGAACGTTAATAACGGTCACAACTGCACTTGAGATAAAGTTAGAACCATTTTTGGCAAACCAAAATCACAATCAGATGCCAAGTGCATGCAAGGCTACTTCACCAGATTTTACCTTGAGTATCTGGCTCTGACAGTTGTCTCTAGATCACAGAACACGTTTCCAGAAAGAGTAGCATAAAGTTGTGCCTGGTTTTGGCTTTTCATTTTATAGCTTGCTGTATCCATTTCTTGGATGAGACTATTGCTTCTTCTGACCCCCAGGACAAAGAAAACTGACATTTTCATGGAACACTATAGCAATGCTCAGCTCAATGGTATGACAAAATGCCAAAAATCTATACTATATGTTCGTGTCATCCATATATTAAATGCTTTAACTTTTGCTCAAACCATATAAAAACAAATGGTCACATAAAAAAATACAAAATAAATAACACACGTCCCATTTCTTCCACCCTCCAAGAGTTATAATGTTTGATTAAAAATAAAAAATAAAATGAAAGTTTATTCACATTATGTAGCTAAAGATAACCGCAAATGACTATATTATATTATGGCTGTTCAGTTTTTGCTGGCTTGTTTAGTATTTCACAAGAGCTCTGATTCCAACATAGAAACTGTCAAAAAATGTTATGTGGGCCAAAAATAGAGTCAAGTAATCACGTAAGTGTTTACACTAAAACCGAAACTGGCTAGTGTTGCACTTGTCTACTCATTAACCCAGTTACAAATCGCGACCTTTGTGTCTGCTTCTAAATAAGTGACTAGCGTCACCTGATTGTGTCCACCTACTACAGCAATGGCTGATAGCACCAGTAAACCATTAAAAAAATTCCCCTAATTACAACTTAATCTATTTATTTAATTTAAAGGATGCCAGCAACAGTTCAATACATAAAATATTGGAAATATTAGTAATAATGAATTCAGGACAATCAGGTAGTCAGATGCTGCACTCAAGTGTATTAGTACACCGGTGCTTGGTGGAGGAGGACCACAAGCCCCACCCCCAATGTAATTCCAGAAGTATAGAGCCATAGGCTTCACGGTGTAGGGTGAAAACTCAAATATGCTTTTATTATAATCCAAAGGACAATACTTAAATCTGATGTTTTGGCCGTGAGGTTCTCATTTTGTATGCATACATGATTAAGGCCTCATAGCCAAAATGTTGCATTTTGGGGGGGCAGGGCCCGACAGTCATGGCTGAGAGTCGTGTTTCTATGGGGCTCCTCCAAAAGCGTGTAAATTAACGATACATATAGCCCCGTACAGCCCACACAAAGACAGCCGGAGACTACTCCAGCTCCTGACCTAGCTGGCGTGATCGGTGACAGGCCGGAAGCCCAATTGCTGCACCAGTGAAGACATGCGGCCTGGTGTGCATCAGGCGGAAGAGGCGGCCGATCTCCCGACCCAGAGCTACCTACCAGCGGCTCCCATGAGGCAAGTGCCCCGTTATCCCTCCCCCTTGGACCGTTGGGGGTGATAGAGGTCCACCCCAGGAGAACTACTCACACTTAGAGAGTGATGATGGTGGAGCCAAGCTAGACAGCAACAAACCCACAGAACCTCCTGTAATGATGGACGCCACATGTCCCTACAGCACTCGGGATCCCCACACTGATCTACAGACCAGGTTGCAGGCTGTCCTCAATGCCTTTTGGCACAAACTGGAAAGCAGGGCACTACAACATGCCACACAGCAGACACGCAGACACTTACCTGAGAGACGCCCACACCTGGTAAAGAAAAAGCATGAAGCTCACACCCGAAGGGGGCTCCCGCGGGGAAGACACAACAGGCTATGCAAAACGCTCCAGCACAAGGCTAAACAGAGGAATGTACTGTGGGGACCTTAGGCTGGACCTCACCAGCGGTCTGCAGGACTCCTGAGCGCTCCGAACCAATGGGCTGAACTACTCCACCTGACAACGCCTGGGCCGGGAGGCCTGACGCACAGACCCATGCTGCAGGACTCTGTGGTACCCACACGGGGCATAGACTGAGGAGGGGATATAGCACCATAAGCTGTCCGGCTGGACACAGCCTACTCAGGCTATTATACCTACATTTTACACTGTTTGCGATCTACCAGTCTATTATCCCTTTCTCATCCTTTCTGGGTAGCAACTAGAGGGGACCTTCTGGGGCATTTAAACTGCGTATTACTAACTACAGCCATGTGCTCTAACTTGAATACTAGTAGCATGTTTTTCCTCATGTGAGGTCAGATAATCTTTTAAACCCACACTCTTACCTCCTGCTTTACACGGTTATCGTTTACCCATGCTTTATGAAAAAGCTATATCCTATACCAAGCTCATACATAACCGTTTGCTTGTCTCACTAATCCTGAGATAATAGTAATCTACCAACTACTGAGACATTTCCAACATGTTGAGCCTGTTTATCAAATGTTAAACAAAAATGTGCAATTTCCTATGCCACTGTTATCCTGTACATGCCTGAGTATGCCGTTGTGGCATTCACTGTTACTCTGTACTCATCTGCACAACAAAAATAAAACAATTATAAACATAAAAAAAAAGTAAAATGTTGCATTTTTGTTTTGTCTTTTGATTATAATAAAAGCATATTTGAGTTTTCTCCCTGCACTGTGAAGCCTGTGGCCCTATACCTCTATCTATGGGCAATGTTTGTATGATTTGTTTTCCAATTTGACATCACCTACCATGTATGGGTGAATTATTCAATGCATGTCATTAAACAATATAGTCAATTATGGCATATTGAAGTCTTAAAGGGACACTATAGGCACCCAGACCACTTCAGCACATTCAAGTGGTCTGAGTGCACTGTCCCTATTGCCCTTAGTGCTGCAATGTTTCCAGAGAAACTGCAGCGTTTACTATGCAGCACTAAGTCTGCCTCCAGTGGCTGTCTGCCAGACAGAGCCACTGGGGGTGCTTCCTGGAAATGAACAGACTTCTGGTTCGCTAACGGACGCTGGACGTCCTCACGCTTTGCGCTGGGATCAGGTAAGCAAATAAAGTGTTTTTAACCCTGTATTTTCCGCAGGGGGAGGGGAAGAGGGAGCTATAGTGCCAAGAATACAGCTTTGTATTTCTGGCATTATAGTATCCATTTAATAAAGAGTAAATAAAGAGTTCTTTACCATTTTCTTGGAATGCTTATTTTCTCACTAGTATACATAAACGAACACATATCACTGCAAAGTGAAGCCTGACCTGTTCTGTGCCAACACCTTTATAAAGCTCTCTAAGTGTTAAAAAAATATATATATATTTACTGTCCTAAATATATAAAATTACTCATTCACAGTCACACATTCTCTGAAAGGTTTCTTAATGATGTAGAAAAATAAATAAATAAAACCACCAGGAAGGATATTTTTTCTAGTTTTACAGTATGTACTTAGATTATTGACCTTGGAAGAATGGAATGCTGGAAATCAAACCCAAACAGGTTCTACAGATACCAATTCTAAATATCTGAGCTGGTTAAAATTTAGAACAAAACCAATAAATGAGGCAACAAGTGCGCACGATATTAAACCTATATTATTAGGGACACCATAAACTTCCAATGGATTTGGTAGCCATTTTATTCCAACATACATAGATGCACTAAATTGGAACAAAACAAACTGTGTTTGAAACTATTATAGTGGAATCGGTTTCATAGCACTTGTAATGTCCACGGTTAGTATTGGTCTTCTTGGCCAAATCTACAACATACCTCCAGATAGACTCTTGTTAGGAAGAATATTACCACCTCTGTCTCCCTCGCTTATCAGAGTATCTCGCTTTCTTGGAAAAGATACACTGTTATTTACTAAAGTGAGAATTTAAAGTGAATTTCAAATTGAAGGCCAGATTAGCAGGACTGAAAGCATAGCGGATAGAAATTTTCCAGTTAATTTTTTTTTTAACCCTAAACTCACTTTGTGAATAAACTGGATCACGGTTGTCATGCGTGACTGTGAGCTGTGCAGCAAAAATTAAAAACGTGACATGTCTAAACCACAGTAATTCAGTTTGCTATAAATGTAACAATTTACTTTTTAAAATATATTAAAGGAACAATATAGCGTCAGGAACACAAACGTGTATTCCCTATAGTGTTAAAAGCATCATTTGAATAGCTTGCCCCCTTAAAAGGTAAGCAGACTTACCTTATTTCCAGTGCCGATCGGGCCCGCCAGTGCTGGATCCGCCTCCTTGGCTGACATCAGACTTGCAAATAAAGATTTGGATTGGCTGAGATTGTCAAGGTAGACGGGACAGGGGTAGGGCCAAATGCCAACCTGGCCAATAAACATTTCCTTATAGAGATGCAGTGAATCAGTGCATCTCTATGGGGAAAGTTCAGTGACATTAAAATGTCTGCAGGGACTGACTATACTCAACAGAACAACTGCATTCGGCTGTAGTTGTTCAGGAGACTATAGTGTCCCTTTAATGGTTTTCAGTGGCTCTTGAAGTCACCTCCAAGTTTTCACGAACAGATGAGCCCCCGTCAAAACCTTTAGCCAGACCCCTAAAATAAAAATATGAGAGATATAAAGTTTTTCCTGGACAGTCTAGTTCTCATGGAAGGGGAACTAATAAAACCAAAATCTACAAATCAAACAATAACAAGACTCATTGTCCCAGGATGAATAATGGTCAGAATGTTTGTGAATTATTTCCTGACCAGCTCTCAACAGCTTCCTTGCATGACCTCAGCACATGCCAACAGCACAACCATAAGAGATAAACAAAATGCTGAAATACTGTTTAAAATGACAGCCTTGACAATTATTTTTACTTCATTTACAGAAGGAACCGTTTTGCTTGCATCTTTCCCCCCAACAAAATTGTAGACAAAAAACAGAAATAAAAGCATATGCTTAAGATAAAAGATATTTTTAATTGTGACGGTCTGTCCTGTGCATTCCCATCTCGATGGAAACACTCCACAATCTTAAAACACTGGTTGACAGATCTTATTGATTTCTTGTGACAATGAGATCCCATCACTGCAGGAGCAGTGACAAAACATTGTAACTCTGATTTTTTTTTTTCCCCTCAAGGTTTGCACTAATGGTAATTAGTAGCTTTAATTGTTTTATTTATTTTTTTTGCTGCAAGAGGAAAAATAAATTTAATTATAGAGGACAAATGTACAGGTCATTAAGTTATACTTTAAACAAAGTTATTTTTGAATTTTTATTACCACCTTAAACCAACTATTGAGAGTTAATATTGTTACAGTGCTGCCGCCCACCCAATGTGTTCCTTATCAAGGGATTTCTCTATTTTTTTTTTTTTTTATATATCTCCATTATGATTGTGACAGTTATTTAGGAATACAGAATAGGGAGTTTATTCTGTGCATCCAAAAAAAAGACAAAAAGAAAAAAATTTAAAAAACACATTAAGTTCACACACTGGTTTAAGTCCTTTGTGTTTTAGGTCATAATTTATGCTCTACCTTAAAAAGCTGTATTGAAAGGAACACTCCAAGCATCATGACCACTACAGCCAACTGAAGTGGTTATGGTGCAGAAGTACTACAGAGCTTTCCCAGTGCAATTTGTCAAACTTTTAGAACGGTTTGTCAACTTATCCTGCTTCCAGGATTCTTTAGCAGGATAATCTGATTAACTCTACTGAGCTATGCAGGGTCGTGCTCATTGGCTGAAAGCATTCTCAGACAATGTGGCTGGTCATGTATCGTCCTATCGTAGCTGAATATAGCCATTTGGCTTCCCAAGCAGGAGAAGACTGAATGTGATTAGGATGCTCAGGGAACCCAGGTAAATAGCCACGCCAGTCTATAATTGCTATAGTGGAATGACCCTCTAAAGCGGGGCTCAAATGCATAGTCTAAAACAGAATGCCTGTCTGTGGCCATTTGTACATATAGCCAGGCATTTTGGGAGAGCTGCAAAAAATAATTAATTATATATATATATATATATATATATATATATATATATATATATATATATATATATATATATATATATATATTTCAGAAAAACTGTGCCCAAGATGGACTTTTTCCCAACATCTCACCTGTGATAGGTAGGTAGTGCACAATAGAAAATTTAGATTTTGCATAAAGACAATTGGGGATATTATTAGATTTTGCTTTTTCACCAAAGCATTTCAAATATTTAGATCATATGGGAGTATATTATGGTGTATGTGCCGTGGAGGTTCCATGATACGTACACTAGGAGTAAATTTGTAATTACCAGGACAGAATTTTTGCTCGCCAATAGCAAGTGAGGAACAGGGATCATATATGAAATTTAACAGAATAGTCTGCATCTCTTTAACCCCATGGTCTCCTATCACAGATCAGTCCTTATAAAATATAGCAAATGTGCATCAACATTAATTTCATAAAGGAATTTACAGAAACATGCTCACAATACAGTTTCTCTGAGAGATCAGTCAAGCAAAAAAAACCTGTTACCGAATCCTTTACCTTAGTTACTTAGAGGATAAAGTACAAACGATGCGTGTAACCAGTGTTGCAAAGAATATACAGGCAATCTTAAAATGAATGGAGAAATACACTAAATCCCAAAGAGGTCTTTTGAGTGTCAGCTAAACATAAAAGAACATCAGGCATGCAGTCACTAGGAAACAAAATGGTTATTGTCTTACGCTATCTTTTCCTAAAGCTTTGTGAAAAAGAGGTCTTAGGTGGACTTAAGGCATCTAGTTCCTAAATGGCTCATTTCAAAGTAGAGTCATAATTAATCATATTAGCTAAACCTTGAATAATACAACATTATTATCTTCTCTCTCCTCCTGCTTCATTAACAAAAAAAAAAAAAAAAAATACATTGTCTGAACTTGACAAATATATTTAAAAAAAAAAAAAAAATACAAATGAAGTAACCAAGGGAAATATATAAAGTATAATGTAGCAGGAGAAAAGAACAAAGAAACACAAAATGGTATTTTTAAACAAATAATGGCTAAATGTACGATATTTGCATTAATTAAATCAGGAGGGATCAGTTTTTAAATGCACACCAGGCAGTGATACTTACTAGGAAAGACCAATATTTCATTAGATTCTTAAATAGTTGTGAATAATATTTTAGATTTTAACTTGGTTCCTTACGGCTGTGGTTTATAAACTTTACTGGGCATAGCGGATACTACCTTTCCTAAATTACATTTTGTAGTTTAATACCACATATAATGATATTATAAACGGTGCGTTGCTAGCAATAGGCAAGGCATTTATTTAAAGGACCAATATAGGAACCCAGACCACTTTAGCTCAATGAAGTGGTCTGGGTGCCAGTGATGTAGAATTTACCATACTGGATTTGCTGTTGCTACAGAAGATCAGGTACGTCAAGCATCTTCACTTTCCTCACCCACATCTGCTCAAGACGCTGAATTGACAGCCTTCTCAGTGGCATACAAAATGCCTGAAGGAAGACATGCCAATACCTACACTGACTCAAGATATGCCCTGGGTGCAGCACATTATTTTGGATCAATCTGGAAGATAAGAAGCACCACTCAGCTGACCAAAAGCTGCCAACCAAGCCACAAGTGCACCAAGGGAAGTGGACAGAAGGGTGTCCGCTAAAGAAACTTCTATACTCACCATGTAGATCCTATCCACAGATCTCAAGCTTCTGAAAGAATGACCCTGAAGAAATACAAAGCTGGAAAAACAGAAAGGGGCAACCCTTGAAGACGGGCTGTACTCCAACACTCTCAAGTTCTGTTTACCCAAAAACATGTACTGGGCAGTGGGCCCATGGAACTTTATACCTATCCAAGACCCTCATGAACTCTTTGATCTCTAAATACTCTAAAGCACCTAGAATTACTCCTCTAATCATCAGTTACTGCCGATCCTGTGTTATTTGTGCCCAGGACAGCTCAGGTAGAAGAGGAGGAGAATCCTAAGCACCTAGCTAACTCTCACTATCCCTTTCAAGAATCCAGGTGACAAAGAGCTGCTGGGTCAAATATGCACTAGTTATAATAGACATTTTGTCAGGATGGCCAGAAGCCTAGCCTGTCATCAATGTGACAACCAAGACCATATACCCAATAGTGCATTGTGAAAGTTGCAGAGATCACTCAGTGGATTCATTGTTCCAGATTCAAGACTCACTCTCTCTCTGCAACATGAGAAGGAACATTTGTTGATTTTGACACACTTTTGACTCTAAAGGAAAAATGACTTGTTAAAAAAAAAATAAAAAGATACCAACAAGTAGGTGTTTGATGGCCATAATAATGCCTGACCACCTGCCATCGATGGAAAGCCGAGGACCCCAAAAGGAGACCTCGTGAAGCTAAAGAGATCCAAACGCCAAGCTTCCTCAGGATTATTTGCCCATCCTGAGTTTGTGGTGATATTAATATTGACTAAATGATCCGAGTCCACCTACGCTGATGTAGCGTGGGACAGGTTTAATACTACAATGCATAAGCAAATGAGCCCTAGCCAAGGTTATTATGTCCATACACATAATACATGACATGGTACTCTTGACACACCACATTCATGCTTCAGAACACAAAGAGGAGCACCCCTCTAAAGGGAAAGTTTGACACATATATATATATTGATGCCATAGGTGTGCCAAGGGGGGGTACCAGATGATTTTGCAGTAAAAGGAAAGTTTGAGTCCATTTTCCCAACCGTCACTGCTAATAATAATATTTTGATTTGCATTTATTATATCTATTGCAACCAACAACGTTTACCTGTCACCATGACTTGTTGTGCCTATACTCCAGATAACACAGGTCCATATGGTAATGTAAGCTTGTCTATTTTATGATGTCCCTCTGAAGAACTAAGAAGACTTTAAGAACCGTTACTTCATAGGGTTTTGTGCCTTTGGGCTAACCTGTCTTCTGGAACTAACCAATAAAGTTTATCTTTTTTAGAATCTAACATTTCATAGGGGGGACTGATGTAGAATTATTAAAAAATCTTTATTGTACCTGTATTGAATTATTGTACTAACTCCATTTTAATCTCACATAACCTCACATTATGACAGACCCTCCATTTTGTCTACATTACATGACAGAATTTCCTAACAGCATTTAGTATAATGAATAGAGACTGTATTTTCTATAAAGATATGACTAACCCCGGAATTGCTGAATCTCCTGTAATTTGCAACATAGTATAATCTGAAGGCCATGAGAACGCCGGCCTAATGAAATGTTCTATTCATAAAAGAACCTTGCACCTGACCACGAGTCTGACATCACTAACTGCCCAAAATGACGCTCAAGCCCCCCTTCCCACCGAGTAAGCCTCATGCTGGGAGAGATGGCGCTTGAGCCATCTGTCCACACCCGTGTCCAGAACAATACCACCTCCCGGTGGGAGGACACCTAGCTAGTCACTCAAATCCCTGAGCCAATTAATAATATTGATGGGTGGACACTGATATAGCCACTTAACATTTAATCCAATTAATGATGTTTATTTGTTATTATCTGATATTCAATGATGTCATTTTGCCTTTAAAAGGGTCTGCATACCCGTTTTCTAACCAGATGCCATTAAATTTTCTGAAGTGCTTTTAACCTGAACTCCATGTGTCAGTGTGAACTTACTTCTGCGTATACGCAATTTAATCATCTCAGATTTGGACAGGAACAGATAGACATTTAAACATATTTGTTTATTTCTAAATTAATCTACATCACCAGGTCCATCTAGGGTTAACCCTGCAGCTGAAAACATAGCAGTTTAAGAGAAACTACTATGTTTACACTGAGGGTTAATCCAGCCTCTAGTGGCTGTCTCACTGACAGCCACTAGAGGCCACTAGCGCGATTCTCACTGTGATTGGACGCTGACGTCCATAGGAAAGCAATGAGTAATGCTTTCCTATGGGCGGTTGGAATGCGCTGCGCGGCTTTTGACGCACATGCGCATTCGGCACTGACGTCGGCAGGAGGAGAAGAGTTCCCCATTGCCGAGGGACCCAGCGCTGGAAAAAGGTAAGTGGCTGAAGGGGTTTTAACCCATTCAGCCCAGCGGGAGGGGGGCAATGAGGGTGGGGGGAAATCACAGAACATTTTGACAGCAGTGTTCTGTGAACACTCCCCTGAATCCGCAACAAATAATCAAAAATCAAGAAAAACATATAGGGTGATCAGCAAAAACATTAGAACCACTGATGGGTGAAGCGAACAACAGATTATATAGTTTCAATGGCACCTGACAAGGAGTGGGCTATATTAGGCAGCAAGTGAACAGTCAAGTTTTTGAATTTCATGTGTTGGGAGCAGGAAAAATGGGCAAGTGAAAAAGGGAAGTGAAAAGATACGAGACAAGGGTCAAATAGTGATGACTAGATGATTGGGTCAAAATGTCTTGTAGGGTGTTCCCAGTATGCAGTGGTTAGTACCAACTTAAATAAGCATAAAACTCACATTTACTCCAGCACCGTACAGGTTCGCTAAGGAGGCAGAGCAGGCCTGTGCAAAACGCCACTCTGGCCAATTAGCATCCCTTCATAGAGATGCATTGAATCAAGGCAACTCGCTGGGGAAAGTTCAACAGGGAGAGGCTGAACGCCAGTGCTGCACACTCTGCAGCACCTATAGTAGCCGTCTGAGTGACTGTTACTGGAGGTGTCCCTAGGCAGCAATGTAAACACTGCTTTTTTTTTTTCCTCTGTCTTTTATTTTGATTGATTTCACCACATCTTATCAGTTAGATACAGTAGGTCTCTTCTATAGAATGTCCTGTGTACTCAGGTAATCACATTGCCCATTTATAGAGCTGACATAACTACATTTTCTACCAATAAGCAATGAGCAATAAACTTAATTTGCAGAAGATTCCATTTTCAATTCCTGTTTATCTCAAATGTGGGTTTTGTAGCACATCCACAATTTTTGGAGATTTAGAGGAGCCTTACACTCCATTATACTTCAAATCTTTAGGCAATGATATGAAAAGGTAGAACATTTACAAAGGTCACCTTTAGTTGGCTGAACTACGTTCAGAGTTTATTTTTATCCACTACACATCTGAAGTTATAGCAGACATACAACATATCAATGGGGTGGCAGTGACAAGGGAAAGAGTTAATAAATATGTAGGAATACAGTACAAGGCATCCCGACACAAATCACTTCTATTTTCCAGCCTTGTGACAGATTAATCATGTAA
This sequence comes from Pelobates fuscus, assembly GCF_036172605.1. NCBI lineage: Eukaryota > Metazoa > Chordata > Amphibia > Anura > Pelobatidae > Pelobates > Pelobates fuscus. The sequence continues at coordinate 51,768,219 of NC_086324.1, forward strand.
CATTTATCTGACAGGATTCGGCTCTGCACTTACAATACAGCAAAATTCTTGGATAGGATCAGCTGCCGGAAGCCATGGGTGAATCTTGTAATACAAATCGCACTTTTTTAAAAATGACAGTTCGGAAGAACATATTAGCCTAACATACTAGAAATCAAGTTCAGCAGACGACAGTGACAGGGGAGCCATATTGTCTATTTCTTTGAGAATTAAGATTTTCTATTCTTGCCTTTTGCTCTGTGGTACATGAATTTACCCTCGCTCTGTCACAAAAAAAAAAAAAAAAGTTAAATGTGAAAGGGTCACTTATCTGGAAATCCCACTGTTGAATAAAACATTGAAAAGAATCTATAAAACTTGTGTTAACTTTTTTTAAATGATTATGTTATTTATATAGCGCCAACACATTCTGCAGTGCTTTACAGTGGGTGGAGGAACAAACGTAGTTGTAACCAGACAAGTTGGACACACAGGAACAGAGGAGTTGAGGGCCCTGCTCAATGAGCTTACATGCTAGATACTTGTCCTAATGTGTTTTACACCCCACCTCCTATAGAAGGTAAGCTCGTTTTAGCAGGGTCCTCTTCAACCTATTGTTCCTGTAAGTTTATTTGTAATTGTCCTATTTATAGTTAAATCCCCCTCTCATAATATTGTAAAGCGCTACGAAATCTGTTGGCGCTATATAAATGGCAATAATAAATAAATAAATAAAAATACTTGTGTATTAGGGAGGAGATAGATAGGTGGGAGCATAATTATGTAGAGATTTGAAAGCAAGAACCAGAATTTTAAATTTAGCCCTATATCTTACAAGAAGCCAGTGAAGGGACTGACACAAGGGTGAGGAGGTGCAGGCAGACAGGAAGAGGAGCCTCGCCGCCACATTCATTATGGACTTTAACGGCGCAGGTTGGGAGCATGTAAGACCACCGAGAAGCGAAGTACAGAAAGGACAGTGGAATGGACAAGCACCTTGGTCGCATCTGGCGTTAAGTAGGGGTCGGAAGCGCGCAATGTTTTTGAGATGGAAGCGGCAGGATTTGGCGATAGACTTAACATGAGGCGTAAAGGAGAGGTTGGAGTCAAAGAGAACACCTAGGCAGTGAGCCTGCGTGGTGGAGCTGATGTTAGCACCGTTGACTTGGAGGGAGACAGATACAGGAGTAGCAACACTTCAGGGAGGAAAGACCAGAATTTCAGTTTTGGTCAAGTTGAGTTTAAGGAAGTGGGCAGCCATCCCGTTATAAATAGAGAGGCAGTCAGAGACACTAGTCAAGAGGGACGGGGAGAGATCAGGAGAGGACCGATAGATTTGCAAGTAATCCGCATAGAAATGATATTGTAAGCCAAAGGAACTAATGAGTTTTCCAAGGGAGGCAGTATAGATGGAGAACAGTAGGGGACCAAGGACTGAACCTTGGGGGACACCAACAGAGAGGAGTTTGGGAGAAGAAGCAGAGCCAGAGAAAGAAACACTGAAAGAGCACTGGGAGAGGTAGGAGGAGCACCAGGAGAGAGCAATATCTTGTAGACCGATATTGCAGAGGATGAATAGAAGCTGTTGATGATCAATGATCAAAAGCCGCAGAAAGGTCAAGGAGAATTGGGATAGACTAGGGACCAGGAGATTTTGCAGCAAGTAGATTAATGGATACTTTGCTCAGTACCGTTTCCACAGAGTGCTTAGCGCGGAAACCAGACTGAAGCAGGTCTAGCAGAGAGTTGAACTGGAGGAAGTCTGTCAATCTCGCATACATAACTCTTTCAAGGATCTTGGACGCAAAAAGCAGTAGCGAGATAGGACGGTAGTTGGATGGGGAGTTAGGGTCAAGGTTGGGCTTCTTTACAATTGGGGTTATAGTTGCATGTTTGAATGGCGATGGAAATATGCCAGAGGAGAGAGCGAGATTGGGAATTTTAGTGAGAGGTAGAGAAAGAGAAGACGACAGAGTACGGATGAGATGCGAGGGAATTGGATCTATGTGGTGGGGTGGGAGGACTGAAGCAGAGCAGAAACCTCTTCCACTGTAGTGGGTGCAAATGACCATAGAACAGCAGAGTGAGTGAGGCTAGGGGAAGAAGAAAGATGAGAGATTTCTCGATTGTATAGATCTTGTCAGTGAAGGGATTTGCAAAGTCTGAGGAAGTCAAGTTAGTAGGTGGAGGAGGAACAATAGGGCAAAGAAGAGCATTAAATGTGTATAATAGTCGTTTGGGTTCGCAGGAGGGTATTGAAGTAATTTACTTTTGCAGAGGAAAGAGCCAAGCTGTATGAGCGCAGCATAAATTTATAGTGGAGAAAGTCACACACAGTGAGATTTTCTCCAACAGTGTTCAGCAGCATTTTTGAAGGTATCGAGTCAGCTTTGTGTGCCAAAGGTTGTTGCTGGGGACGCTTGCTGCGTTTAAATGTAGGAGATGCCATGATGTCAAGTTGAGAGGAGAGGGTGAATTTGTAGAAGGAGGTTGCAGAGCTAGGACAGGTGAGGTTTGAGAAAAGTAAAAGAAGAGTTTGGAGATTAGTGAAGAAATGCTCTAGGTCAAGACATCTGAGGTTTCTGTGAGATTGATGTTCAGACGGTGGTGTCAATTGGGTCTTGTTGATGTCAAAAGTCAGCAGATGACGGTCAGATAGAGGAAAATGAATATTGGAGAGATTAGGTGCAGAGAATGGTGAAGGCGAGATCAAGAGTGTTTCCCGCTGTATGGGTTGCTAAATTGGACGATTGCGTAAGGCCAAAGGAGGAGATTACTGAGAGCAGACGAGAGGCATCAGTGCAGTTGGGGCTGTTGATTGGGATATTGAAATCCCCAAGTATAAGGGAAGGAGTGCTAGATAAGAGGAAGTGGGGAAGTCAGGAAGAAAAGTGCTCAATGATAGGATAACTGGGGGGGGAGGGGGGGGGGAGAAGGGGGATAGATGATAGCAGTTCTTAAAGGAGTGGCTTTAAATAGGCGGACAGTGTGAACTTCAAAAGAAGAAAAGGATAGGGCAGGGGTAGTTATGATTGGTTAAAAGGTACATTGAGGGGAGAGAAGGATGCCTACAGTTTAGTCTATGAGTGTGAGAGAATTGTAGCCCACCAAAACATAAAGAGGCAAGAGTAGCGCTATCAGAGGGGGACAGCCAGATCTCTGTAAGTGCAAGTAGTGTGAGTGAGTTTGAGATGAAAGTCGTGTATGGCTGTTGATTTTAAGTTACTGCAGATAAAGCGGGCGTTCCAGAGTGCACACTGAATGTTGGTAAGTGAGGGTAAAGGGCAGGGTATTGTGATGAGGTTTGTGGGGTTTCTGGTTTTCTTACTGTGTGTAGAGAAGGCGAAGGGCCCTGGATGGGGAGAGAAATCACCAGCTGCTAGAAGTAAGAAGAGAGAAAGTGACAGGAGGTGTGAATGGGTTTTGTATGCATGGGGTCTAGGATGAGATAGATTGTGGGTAGGAGTGAGCGAGTAGAAAAATGAGTGCAAGGCATGTGATGAGAGAGGGGGGAGTGTAGCAGAGAGGGGCATATGTAAATGTGGATGGGGGATGAGTAAAGTGGGTGTAAGGAGAGATTTTTATACTGAGGGAGAAGGAGGAAATAAAGAGAAGGAGAATACATCATTGCTATGCTTCTCTTTTCTAAAGAAATAAAAGTGTATTAAAGATTTAACAAGAGACAACATAATCAAATCAAATTAAGTTCAAGTACAGCCAAGGCACAAAATGCAAATGAGGAAGAAAATAGAAGCATTGCTTTGGTTTCTCTTCTATCACAAACTGTGTTCAATGATAGGAAAGGGTAACATTTATGAGAGAAAATAATACGTGAGGAACTGCACAAAAAATATAGTGTTGAAAAAAAACAAAAAACAATGTTATCAGCAATATAAATGTATTTATTTATTTTAGTTATAAAACAATGAAACAAATATCAAGATCTAAAAAGTGTCCAACTTACAAATACATTATGGTTTATAGTTGACAAGTTGTTTGGTTTCAATTCCATTGCTAACTGACATGAAATTAGCAGGAACCCCCTTCACCTGAAACTTGCTTTGTAAACTTGCAGTTTGATTTGCAGTGGGCCACAAAAAATAAAAAAAATAAAACACACTTTAGTTTCCATAGAAACGTAGGTTTATTTAGAAAATTACAGTATATATAAAAAAAAAAAAAAAGTTGCCTGACACTGAACATCCTCGCGCTTGTAGGGCTTCAAAATAAACAAAAAAGAGCCAATTTATTTTAAGAAATGCATTTGCATATAAACGTTTCAGTCCAACTACCTTGACATATTAAGAAAGGTTTGGTAATGGGACTGAAATGGTGAATGTATGATGTTGCACAGCTGTAAAAAACAAATTACGTTATTTTGTTTATTTTGAAGTTCTATGAGCGTGTTCTTCACTTTGGCTGAGATCAAACTAGATGATGTGTGCATGTGTGGCAAAAAGCTGCGCGGCCAAACAGCATCTCCATGGGGAGCATTCAGCGCCTCCATGCAGACCCAATCTAACACACTGCCCCTTCTCCTACTCCAATACACTGCCCCCAAATCCAACACACTGCCCCTCTTCCCTCCACTCTAATTGAATAGCCTGCCCCCACTCCACTTTAATACACTGCCCTCCCCCACTCTAATACACTGCCCCCCTCCCCAATTTAATACAATGCCCCCCCCGACTTTCCCAAATTAATACATTGCCGCCCCCCCTCAAATTGAATACATTGCCCCCCCCCCTCAAAATTAATACACTGCTCCCTCACCCAAGCCCCTCTTCTTGTACCTTACAATTTGCGGTCCTGTCTGGTCTGCTCAGCAGACACACAGCCAATCTGCCCTCTTGTGGCCAGGAGAGCAAGAATCAGGAAATATTTTTCCTGACTTGCTGGTCGCAGCCACAGTGGAAAGCGGCCTCGGGGGCAGGTGGGGCGCAAATATATTCACAGTGTTTGACATGCTTGAGGTAGGGTGAGCTCAGAGGCTCTGCCTTTGTGAGTTAGCACCAGAACGAGAGAACAGTGGGCTCCTCATGTGTAATAGGTTTATAAGATCTTTATTAGAAAATACATATTGGGTAAATGCCACTAATGCAGTTAATGTCTGTCCGGGTTCTGAAGTGCAGTGTCTGTCTGTAAATCAGCATAAGCGTAATTGTGTATGCTCGGAACAGACAATGACTCATTTTGTCTAAAATGCGACTTTCTCAATAGCTCAAGCTAGTTTTTATATTAAAGGAACACTATAGGGTCAGGAATACAAACATGTATTACTGATCCTGTAGTGTTAAAATCACCATCTAGCCCCCTGGTCCCTCCTTGCCCCTAACTATAGTAAAAGATAACTTGGATTCAAGTCTGCAGCTGCTGCCTCTCACCCTTAAATGCCTGCTGACATCAGAAGTGATTGCATGAGCCAATCACCATGCTTCTCCATAGGATTGGTTTAGACTGTCAAGGAGGCAGAGCCTGTACAAGTCAAACACCGTTCTGGCCAATCAGCATCTCCTCGTTGAATCAATGCATCTCTATGAGGAAATGTCAGTGTCTGCATGCAGAGGGTGGAGACACACTGTGCAGCACTGCCTCAGAAATCACCTCTAGTCTAGCAGCCAAATGGCCAGTGAGAAATGGCCAGTGATGGCTAACCTTGACACCATAAATTGTTTCTGGACTACATTTCCTATGATTCTCAGCTCACTTTTAGAGTCTAAAAGCTAGCTGAGCATCAAAGGATATCTAGTCCAGAAACTATTTATGGTGTCAAGGTTAGCCATCACTGTCCTAGGCTGTAATGTAAACACTGCATTTTCTCTGAAAAGACAGTGTTTACAGCAAAAAGCCTGAAGGTAATGATTATACTCATCAGAACAAATTAAATAAGCTGTAGTTGTTCTGGTGACTACAGTGTCCCTTTAATTACCACTGGAATTGCAACCAAAGAGCAGTGAGCAGAGCTATAGAAGAGGTTCCAGGAGTCAGAAGTAGCTGGAAGCAGCACCAACTTTTGAGAAAATGCATCTTCTGTTTTAGATTAAAATACAATCCTGTGGTAGTGCTGAACCAGGACAGAGTTGGTACAAACCAGTGTTTCGGTCTACAGTGCTTAATGTTAGGCTGAACCAACCTGGTCAATCAGTAGCAGGCACGCAACGCATGCTTTCTCTAGGATACTCTAAAAATATTAAACCCAGAAGACACCAATCATATCCCACGAAACTGAGACAAGTTTAGGGTTAAAGCAGTGGTTTCCAAACCAGTCCATGATTTAGGGAGTACACAGTTGCGTCAAGGTGTTTTTTTTTTTTTTTTTACCTTTTTCTAAAACACTTTAGACAAATGGGTAATCCCCATGTCTTGGACTGATCACTGTGCCTTGAAGACTGGTTTGGAAGCCACTGGGTTAAAGGAATGGAAGAAACTATAGCTCTATACAGGACATATAGAACTTTTGAAAATTAAGACATTTATGGGATGTTTATTCCTTAAAGGGTTTCTGCAGCTAAAAAAACAACAACATTTTTTATAAAAAAAAAACTTGTTTGTTAGAGTAACCCTCACTTGTCAGACATCCAATATGTGCAGAATGGACATTAGAGAGCCTCAAACTCATGTTTCGGACTGGATAATGATGACACAGAGCGATTTAACTCTGTATGTGCTGTATTTCATAGCAAAATGCTGCACTGGCAGACTCCAAGCACCATGACCACTTCACATAACTTAAGTGGTCATGGTACTTGGAGTAACTCTCTAATCACATGCTCAGATTTTAGCTGCTGCAACAGTTAAACTACGTGCACAGCATTCCATGTTATTCAGAAAATTGAAGTGTTACCAGGCTGCTAATGACTCGTGAATAAAAAAAAAAAAGAAAAAGGAAAAAAGAAAAAAAAAAGGGAACCTGACAGCGCACCGGTGACCAAAGCGGTGCTGCAGGAACTTCTGGCCGACCTCCAGAAACATATCTCAGCTGATGTGGCAGCGGTCCGCAGCGATATACAGGGCCTCACGGGCCGCATGGGAACTCTGGAGGGCACGACCACCCAGAACACCCAGCATATAACAACACTCCAACGGGAGATGGCTGACCTACGTATGCAAAACTTAATGCATGAACGCCGCTTTGCAGCGCTGGAGGATACCAGGCGCCGCAACAATTTAAAGGTGCGTGGGGTGGCTGAGACCGTTTTGGATGCAGAGCTACCGCACTTCACAAGGCGGCTGTGGGAGACCTTACTACCATCGAAACAAGCTAGGGCAATGCAGCTGGAAGGTCTGTTCCGCATCCCAAGATCCAATAAGGCTCCAACTGCGGAACCAAGGGACCTGGTGGTCCAGTTCAGAAGTGGAGCAGACAAAACCGCCGTGCTTAATGCCCTGAGGGGGAAAACCCCATATCAGTTTGAAACAATGACACTCACCTTTTACGCTGACCTATCGGGGCATACATTAGCCTGGCGCAGATCCCTCAGACCACTTACTGCACTCCTCCAACAACACAACGTGAGGTACCGCTGGCGCCCCTCCCATACGCTACAGGTCTTCCATAATGATACAACTCACCAAGTTCAAGAGCTCCAGGAGGCCACGGCCTTGCTGCACGTATTGGGACTGCCTATGGACTCCCTCGACCAACACAAACCGGAGAACGGACGCACCTACAACTGGGACCCAAACCGGATCACCCCCTTCGTTCCGCAAAAACGCACGGAACAGTACGCAGCAGCAACAACTTGAACTGTGACTGAAGCTCCCAACACCATATCCAGGGAAAACCCCATGAACTGGATGTCACACTGACCCACTGGACTTGTGTCCAAACTTCCTTTGTTTCTCCCCTTCCTTTTTACCTTTATACTTTTGTTAAACCTTACTTGACAACTATTACTCACCCATGTACACTGGTGGGGCTCCCAATGCACGTAACCGTTACATTCTCAACACCTCTTAGGCGGCAAGACCGGTTGACATACACAGGTTACAGGCACACATGACCGCGGGACCACCCAACAATGTGGGACAGTACCCGATTCTGAAGCGGCATGGGCCCTTGCAGAGTAGCACACTTAACTCAGACATCACACGAATGTCTTGTATACCTTCTTTATGTACAATACGGGCTTAGTATTGACCCAAGCTTTTATTAATGTTACTAATTTTATTCTTTTATTTTATTTTATTTATTCATTTATTTTTTCTCCCCTTTCTTGTCGTGTTACTCATTAGACAGACACAGCTGGCACCAAGACACTGTACTCGCCTGTAACATAAAACGAGAAGCTCTCACGCAACCTCTTTTTTGTTTATTTATTTATTTATTTTTTATTTTGGTTCATATCTCACACAACTACTAATGTGATACCTCTCAGGGAACAAAGCTCACATCTCCCTCTGTTCTAAGCTTAGACCACGATATAGTCGTTACCCACACACACAGATCTACGCTAGGATATTGCTTAAGACAAAACTGATACGAATGTTGCTAAACCTATTGTTATACGTTTAAAAATATATATGTGCATGTTTCTCTTTTACCAATGCCTCAATGCCTACAAATTGTGTAAACTGCTCTCCTGGTCGCAAGCTGTTGGGGCTTGGCGAGTGGATGTGTATTTATCTGCACTTCAAAAATAAAGAATTTAAAAAAAAAAAAAAAAAAAAAAAAGGGAAAAAAAACGAACATTAAATAAAGACATGCATTTTCTGCAGTTCTCAAAAGGTTAAGGAGAACCGCTGTGCCTAAGACGGGATAATGCCGTGGCAGCCCAAATTATTTAATCAAATATTTAGGAAGTCGGTCTAGCATCATTTAGTTCCAAGCCATCAGGGATTCACTGGCAGGAACTCATTTAGACCTTAGAATAAAATTCAGATTAATTGTAAAATACAACCCTACTGAGTCCATCCTCTGATTAAGATAATATGCACTATAGCCTAAAAAGATAAAGTGGCATTAATATCAGCTATTACATGGGTGTAAGAGAGCTTTAGGCTATTTTATTTGTTTTACTGCATCTGTTCTTTATGTCTTGAGTGTCATTAGAATATGGCTCTCCAGCTCCCATGGAGATTACGGCTAAGTAGCTGTTTGAGTAGCTCGCAACAGCGTGATGCCTTTTACTTGACCTTTTGAGCGGGGCGCAGTTTGCAACAATGAAGGGGATGAGAAGAAGAAAAAAAATAAAAAATCTGTTGAGAAATGTAGCTACCATGTAAAAATAAATAAATGGTTTTCTTTGAACAACAGTTGCCTGTTATGTAGAACAGGAGACGCAGAGAATTTGAGGTTTTATAAAAACACATTGAATGCATTCAGTTGCGTTTGAAGTGCACTTCTGGTGGCAAAGAAATAAAGTACTGGTCAATATACTTGTGCATGGTGAAAAAATGTGGTTTGGGGTTTTGTGCATGTGGTATCTTGGTTTGGAGGAAGTTGAGGAAAAACGAATCAGACAAACGAAAGTGGCACGAAAATTGGCCAGTGTGGACACCATCTGTGACACCACAGATGCAACTCTGAATTATAGAGTTTCGGAGTTCTGGACAGATTGCCATTCCCTTGAAACCAATGCAAAAGTTTACTGGCCAAACTAAAACAAACAAACAGTCACTTACTCGCAAAGATCAAGGACTATTCTAGATATAGATTGTGTTTTGCACTTCCACCCATAAATAAAAATCGGTTGTATGTAGCCCTTCCTTGACCATCGTCAATCTGCCTTTCGGACCCTATATTCTATTGAAACTGCCCTTACCAAAGTGACCTATGACTAATCTCAGCTAAATCTAAAAGGTCATTACTCTCTCCTAAAAGGACACTAAAGTCACCAATGCCACTTCATCTCAATGAAGTTGCCTGGGTCCAGTGGTTCCTTATGTTTAACCCTTCAAGGTAATACAATGCAGTTTTTCAGAAAGGTTATGTTTACCTTGAAAGGTTTAATACACCTCTTGTGGCTGTCATACTGAGAGCTACTAGAGCTGCACTCACCGAGTAAAACTTTGCCACGTGATGTTGCAGGTCATAGGAAAGAATTCTGTGCTTTCCTATGATGAGCAATGGATGCATGCACAGCACTCAACGCACATGTGCATCAGGTCTCCAATGTTCCTGATTGGCCATCAGTGGAGAAAGCCATGCTTCATCGATGACGGTAAGGTGAGCAGTGCTTTGCACTCAGATGCGTCCAGTTCGTGCAGGCCACGTCCCCACACCACAGCTTTTATGGCATTAAATGTCCTTTATTTTGTCAGTTCTCCACAATTACAATATTAGTGACTAAAACAAGCACTACATTCTAAATTTTAGTACACTGAAAACCGAAAATAGATTTGGAAAAAAATCCTCACCCCGTGCTATAGTTAACGCATATCTTATACGTTTTATTAAAATTTCCTACAGTTCAGAGTTTAGTTCAAATGTATTGAAATGGTGAATTGCAAGAAATACAAAATGAATTTCAACTATTAGATCAGTTGAACTGAAAATACAGCTACACTTATATTTCCAAATGTGGCTAAATTCACTAAACAAAGACATGGCAGGGAATGACTAGGACATTTCACACCAGATTGTATGTCAAAATATATATATGTTGGATAAACTGTTCAGTCATTTTATAATAATAATAATTTTAAAATAAGGCTAAAAAGTGAAATGTCACCTACCGTATTTCTCAACAATTCAAAGTTCAGTTTGTTTTTGTTTTGCTTAACTTAAATTTTAACTTAACATTAATATTTTTTAGAACAATTGGAAATGTAGCTGGTCACTTACTCTGGTAAGGATGCCAGTAAAACAATGGTTGGCACCACAAGTAAAAGTTCATTTCCCACACCGGTGTGTTTTTTTAAATTGCAATTGGTGTCTGTGTATAAATAGTAAATGAGTTTGTTAGCGCTCACGTGGATGCACAGGGACTTTATAAAGATGGAAAAAGATATAAAAAAAAAGATATCCAAAGCCTTGAAAATGTACTGTTCAATCACTTGTTAAGAAGTGGAACATTTGGAGAGCTCTTGATAATAAGCCAAGGTCAGGTAGACCAAGAAAGATTTCAGCCACAAGTGCCAGAAGAATTGCTCAGGAAGCAAAGAAAAATCCACAGGAAACCTCAGGGAAAATATAGGCTGCTCTGGAAAAAGACGGTGTGGTTGTTTCAAGGAGCCCAATACGACGACACTTGAACAAAAACAAGCTGCATGGTTGAGTTGCCAGAAAGAAGCCTTTACTGCGTCAATGCCACAAAAAAACCTGGTTACAATATGCCCGACAGCACCTTGACACGCCTCACAGCTTCTGGCACACTGTAATTTGGAATGACAAGACCAAAATACAGCTTTAAGGTCACCAACATAAGCGCAATGCTTGGAGATGGGTTAACAAGGCCTGTAGTGAAAAGAAAACCATCTCCACTGTGAAGCATGTCGGTGACTCACTGATGTTTTTTTTTGAGGGGCGGCGGGGGGGGGGGAGCTCTAAAAGCACAGGGAATCATGAGAAAATTGATGGCAAGATGAATGCAGCATAAAATACTACCAGACAATTTGCATCCTTCTGCACGAACACTACAAATGGGACGCTCTTGGACTTTCCAGCATGACAATGACCCAAGTTGGCCCTCCAGTCGTTACAGCAGAAAAAGGTGAAGTTCTGGAGTGGCCATAACAGTCTCCTGACCTTAATATCATCAAACTACTCTGGGGAGACCTCAAATGTGCAGTTCATACAAGATGTTTAAAGACTTTGAATGACCTGGAGGCATTTTGCCAAGACGAATGGGCAGCTATACCAGCTGCAAGAATTAGGGGCTTCATAGACAACAATTATAAAAGACTGCACGCTGTCATTGATGCTAAAGGGGGCAATGCACAGTATTAAAGGACCACTATAGTGCCAAGAAAACAAACTCGTTTTCCTTGCACTATAGTATTAATAGGTCCCCCCCACCCTCATGGCCCCCCTCCCGCCGGGCTGAAGTTGGAGGAAGGGGTTCAACATTTGCCTCTCTCCAGCGCCGGGCTCCCTCGGCGCTGGGGACTCTCCTCCTCCTTCGGTCGACAACGGCTGAACGTGCATGCGCATTTCTCAATGCTTTCCTATGGAAGCTGGTGTCTTCTCACTGAAAATCACAATGAGAAGCGCAGAAGCGCCTCTAGCGGCTGTCAATGAGACAACCACTAGAGGCTGATTAACCCCAATGTAAACATAGCAGTTTCTCTGAAACTGCTAGGTTTACAGTAGGCAGGGTTAACCATAGATGGACCTTTCACCCAGACCACTTCATTGAGCTTAAGTGGTCTGGCTGCCTATAGTGGTCCTTTAAGAACTATGGGTTGCAGACTTTTGAACAGGGGTCATTTCATTTTTTTTGTTGCCATGATTTTGTTTTAGGATTGTGCCCTTCTGTTATAACCTACAGTTGAATATGAATACCATAAGAAATCAAAGAAATGTGTTTTGCCTGCTAACTCATGTTTTCTTTAAAAATGGTACATATTTTACCAATTCTCCAAGGGTATGCCAACTTTTGAGCACAACTGTGTACCATAGACTTAGAAGGAAATATATATATATATATATATATATATATATATATATATTATTGCCAATTATAAAATGCCAACATGCACCACAGAGCTGAAGGCATATCAATGAAGATGATAACTAGATCACTGTCCTCAAACTTGATCTTCATTATCACCCGGACACATGGGTACCAACCGCATAAATAATTTTATACGTTTCTTTTACAAAAAAAACAGAAAAAAAAAAAAAACAGTGAAAAACCAACCATGTATGAGCAAAGTGTGCAGTAATATCAAATTAGGAGCATAAATGATACGGGGAGGGAAAAAGTGAGGACCTTAATTAACCTTTAAATGTCAGGCAGTAACCGACACAATGAGAAAAAGGTTTGATCAATATAATACAGGAGTAAAAAATAAATACTATGTTTAATATTAAATCTCTATTCTGTTGCATTGCAGCAGTTCATTATGACTTGCTATTGAAAGTGGAACTGTTCGATTTAGAGAGATATATATATAAAAATTTAAATTTATTTTTAAGAACCATTTAGGATTTCAGCTCAGTTATCTTGGCCTAAAACAAGAAATTAAGCCTAATTTCCCAATTATTCACACTTAAAGGAACACTATAGTCACCTAAATTACTTTAGCTAAATAAAGCAGTTTTAGTGTATAGATCATTCCCCTGCAATTTCACTGCTCAATTCACTGTCATTTAGGAGTTAAATCACTTTGTTTCTGTTTATGCAGCCCTAGCCACAACTCCCCTGGCTATGATTGACAGAGCCTGCATGAAAAAAAAATGGTTTCACTTTCAAACAGATGTAATTTACCTTAAATAATTGTATCTCAATCTCTAAACTGAACTTTAATCACATCCAGGAGGCTCTTGCAGGGTCTAGCAAGCTATTAACATAGCAGGGGATAAGAAAATCTTAATTAAACAGAACTTGCAATAAAGAAAGCCTAAATAGGGCTCTCTTTACAGGAAGTGTTTATGGAAGGCTGTGCCAGTCACATGCAGGGAGGTGTGACTAGGGTTCATAAACAAAGGGATTTAACTCCTAAATGGCAGAGGATTGAGCAGTGAGGCTGCAGGGGCATGTTCTATACACCAAAACTGCTTCATTAAGCTAAAGTTGTTCAGGTGACTATAGTGTCCCTTTAAATTTGTAATCCTGTGACAGAGGTCCCGGGATATGAGGTATATATGTAAGCAGGATGAAACAGAAGGAAAAGCTGTACTACAGGTACACTATACACCCAATACATGAAGTATCTGCTAGTGTGCCAATTAGCAGGGAATATAGAGCAAGAGTTAATAAAATGACAAAGTATGTGTATAAGTGCAGATATTTGTCAGGGTGTTACAGTTTATATATGCATGTGAGTAGCTAGTTATGTATGGTTTATGTACATAGAGGTTTTATGTATGTGCAGTAAATCATGTAAGTTTTTGCAAAATTGCCTCAAATTATTATTGGCATTTATATAGCGCCAACAAATTCTGTAGCATTTTATAATATTGTAGGAGGGGGGAGATGTAACAATGAATGACAATTACGAAAATGTTCAGGAACAATACAATGAAGAACTTACAAATGGTAAGAGTGACCTGGAACATTTTGAAAATTTTTATTAAAAAAAAAAATAATAATTCTCACGATGCTCGATAAATGTATTTTTTGGACATTTAAGTGACTCAAGTACCTATTTAAAAAAGTAAATAAATCAAGAGTTAAATCAAAAACACCCACCTACGTTAACCATGATTCAAAAGACATCCGTGGAAATAGGAATTAAAAAGGCAAAAATCATTGTTCCACCCAACTTCTCTTCTTTCATCTAGCAGACTTTAAAAGGGCTAATATGTAAGTAACACTAACTGGTTTAAATTAGCACATTTAAGCTGGATTAGTGCGCTGTTTATCAAACAGTGTGTGATTATCTTTGTGTTTATGGCTTGCTCATTAGAAATTACTCCCCGCCAGGATATGCAGTATGGGTAATAAACGGTGTATAATAATTACATGTTAATTTAAAACAATGCCATCATAATCTTTGGTACACAATTAATTTAGATTGCAAAAGGAATGCAAATAAACAAAAACAATTTATTAAAAAGTTACTGAGGATCTAATATGGTGGTAGAGGAGATATAATGTTGATGTTCAACGCATTTTTATATGTTATAGTGACCCTCTCCCTCTCGCGCCCCCTACTCCACCCTGTAGTGATGAAATGGTTAAAAACCCTTAATTGACTTACCCTATTCCAGCAGATGTCCTTCCACACCGGGTCAGGCTCTGCTTGCCTCCGCCAATTGAATCAGCCTTTTCCTATGGGGTTTAGCCGACACTGGATGTCCTCAGGTAGAGCAGGACAGCGCCAGTGAGACAGCCACTAGAGGTTGAGTTAACTCTGCAAGGTTATTATTGCATTTTATTAATAACTGCAATCATTTAAATTTCAGGGTGTCACAGGTTGGCTGGTCTATTGCGGTTATTCCTTTAGTCCTCCGATAGTCCCACTTCCAAATGTGCTCTATATGGGGATAGTGTTATATTGAGGAAACTCTACTCAGCAATAACAGACACAACAAGTTGTATTTGGTAGAAACCGCAATTTGACTTTATTAGGCCACACACTGCTTTTTATACAGTGCCCCTAGCATGAGGTTTCCAAAACAAAAATCACAGGTGTTTCCTTCTCACAAGCCAATGTGTTTGAGAGATAATTGAGCTCCAATTAAGATAACAATTATCTCTCAAATAAAAATAAAATAAAATAAATTACATTTAAAAAAAAAAAAAAAAAAACCTTACATACAATTTTAACATATCACTAAAATAGATGAAAACAGTACAGGAACCCCACAAAAAATATATTCCCTAATAGCCCCGACCTGAGCGCACGGATCGGTTCGGTAAAACGAGTTACGTTCGAACAAAGTTACGTTCGAACAAAGCCAACTCGGAAATCCATGCCGTAGAGGACGATGTAGCGCTGCCTGCGTTCACGAGACAGGAAAGCACTTGAGGTGATTGCTCGTTTGTGGTTAACAGCCAGGGAGTTTGGTGATTACAAGGTGTTAACATGGAGGACCACACAGTCTGTTTGGTAACCGAACAAAAGGGAAAGGATAGCCGAACACAAGGGAACAATTATCTGGTAGGGATTCCATTCGAATGCACGGGGATATCAGACTAAACAAAGTAGAAATAAGGGAACACATACGAGGAGTCCAATCTCCTGTAACACAGGGTTAAACTGACATGGGCATTGCACCCAGACCACTCAGCTGAAGTGGTCTGGGTGCCTATAGTGTCCCTTTAAGGTGCTAAAAAGAAAGTGTCTGGTCCAAACCAAAAACACCACAAGTTGGATATTCACCTTCACGGTAAAAAAGATTAAACACAAAACAGGCCACAAATAAAATAAAATTAATCATAAATACTGGAGAAAATAAGACTTTGAAATTAGAATTTTTTGATATTGAGAGGAAATGGTTGTTCAGTTTTTATAAGTAGGCAAATATCTATTAATTGGAAGTGATTCTGGATATGCTTACCTCAACTGGAAATAGTGTGCCCACATAACTATCCTGACTTTTAGTATATCAGTAGGATTGACCAAGATGCAATTAATCACATAATGGAACAGGCTTATCGCATTTATGCCACAATGGTCATTACACTTACAGAAACATTAGGTCTTCAAATGACAAAGAATTCTTAGTCTGAATAATCACATCTGGAAATGCCTTTCACATGTTTAAGCAACTAAACAAAAGGTCAGACACCTAATAACACTGGCTCCCTCACGTGCGAGTCAGCTCTCCCTCCCAGTGAGTGTGCAGCAATTAGAACTGGTTTCGAAGAATGTGTGTTCAGTGATCTATCCTCCCAGTTACCAACCCACTTAAAATCAGGATCACATTGCCATATTTCACAGAATGTTTAAAGTGACAAGGGATAATGTAATGTGGATGATCCAACGGATTCCTAAAATTTCTACTTAGCAGAATGTGTATCCTCGATCCTTCTAATATCAATTAATTTAAAAATCAGAAATACATTCCTTGTATATCTCCATATGTTCCAGGAGGGATAAGCCAAATGGCAAATGATTTAGGTAAACTAGAAAAATGGTCAGAGTTGTGGCAACTGACATTTAAATGTGAATAAGTGCAAGATAATGCATCTTGGACGTAAAAACCCGAGGGCAGAGTACAGAATACTTTATCTCAACATCTGAGGAAAGGGATTTAGGGGTAATTATTTAAGAGGACTTAAAGGAACACAGTTTAGGTGACGAGGGCCTCATCCTTGGCGAATAAATGGTTAACCATTTATTTTCTTACCTTAATCCAGCGCCGGGCTCCAGAAGCACGCACGCATTCAAACCCGCCAATAGGATCAATGCTTTCCTATGGGGATCTTTTTTGATGCTGGACTCCGTCTAAATCGCAGAAGCGGTCTCTAGTGGCTGTCAGGGAGACAGCCACTAGAGGCTGGATTAACCGTGCAGTGTAAACATAGCAGTTTCTCTGAAACTGCTAGGTTTTCAGCTGCAGGATCAAAAATAGGGGGACCTGGCACCCAGGCCACTTCATTGATCTGAAGTGGTCTGGGTGCCTATAGTAATTCTTTAAAAGGTAGGCAGACAATGTAATAGAGCAGCAGGAAATGCTAGCAGAATGCTTGGTTGTATAGGGAGAGGTATTAGCAGTAGAAAGAGGGAAGTGCTCATGCCATTGTACAGAACACTGGTGAGACCTCACTTGGAGTATTGTACGCAGTACTGGAGACCGTATTTTCAGAAGGATATTGATACTTTAGAGAGAGAGTTCAGAGAAGGGCTACTAAACTGGTTCATGGATTGCAGGATAAAACTTACCAGGAACGGTTAAAGGATCTTAACATGTATAGCTTGGAGGAAAGACGAGACAGAGGGGATATGATAGAAATATTTAAATAGATAAAAGGGAATCAACACAGTAAAGGAGGAGACTATATTTAAAAGAAGAAAACACTACCACATCAAGAGGACAGTCTTAAATTAGATGGGCAAAGGTTTAAAAATAATATCAGGAAGTATTACTTTACGGAGAGGATAGTGGATGCATGGAATAGACTTCCAGCTGAAGTGGTAGAGGTTAACACAGTAAAGGAGTTTAAGCATGCGTGGGATAGGCATAAGGCTATCCTAACTATAAGATAAGGCCAGAGACTAATGAAAGTATTTAGAAAACTGGGCAGACTAGATGGGCCGAATGGTTCTTATCTGCCGTCACATTCTATGTTTCTATTTTTCCAAGCTAGATTCAAAAATCTTTAAAAATGCACTTCTTTAGAGATGTCTACCAGCTCTCCCCTTAACATTGCATCCCTTATAACGGTCATGTGCCATTTCCAATCTACTGTGCTCCCTTCTCCCAAACACCAATTTCAGGTACATACAGATGCATTTAGTGCCATTTTTAAACTTTATATAGATAATGCACTAATAAATAAATAAAACATTTAAAATTATTTGTGGTTCCTGCATTTGCTGAAACCCCCCCAGAATAAAGATCACCACCAGACAAGGACGTGAATGATTACATCCACACAATTCCAGCTCACATCTGTTGACTTCAATGAGAGTACCGAGCAGATCCCATAATATGCTTATCAAAAACATCCACTCTGGGTGAGGTTTGTAGGATTTATAATGCCGTACTGAGAGGCAGTTTCACTCCCTAAATGCCATGAATTAAACCACTACACAAGCTGACAGATGCCAGGTTTAGACTTCCATTATTTTATTGAACGACACCATCAGGTTTGGTTTTGCCATGAATAAAGGATTGTGAGAGGTGCTTCATCTGCCACTGATTTTTGAAAAGTTTGTAGTTCTAAGCCATGCAGGGAGATAGGGAGAAATTAGGAGAGTCAATTCATCATGAAAACCAAAATGACTTAAACCTTTATGTTTCTATCCTAATGCTCATTTTATTAGAAGCTCCAAATAGGGGTGCACTAAGATGGAATAGTGGGGTTTGGATCAAACTGGGCCTGGACTAGGCCTCCAGAAGCCATTCACTTCAGGACTACTTACCGTATATACTCGAGTATAAGCCGACCCGAATATAAGCCGAGGCCCCTAATTTTATCCCAAAAAACTGGGAAAACTTATTGACTCGAGTATAAGACTAGGGTGGGAAATGCAGCAGCTACTGGTAAATTTCTAAATAAAATTAGATCCTAAAAATATATATTATATTAATTGAATATTTATTTACAGTGTGTGTATAATGAATGCAGTGTGTGCATATGTGTGTGTGTATGAGTGCAGCGTGTGTGTATGAGTGCAGTGTGTGTGTGTGCATGAGTGCAGTGTGTGTGTGTGCATGAATGCAGTGTGTGTGTGTGCATGAATGCAGTGTGTGTGTGTGTGTGTGTGTGTATGAATGCAGTGTGTGAATGCAGTGTGTGCAGGGCCGGTGCAAGGATATTTGCCGCCGTAGGCAAAAAAATTTTTGCCTCCCCCCCCCATATGTCCTGACTTCCCCTCCTCCTCCCTCAGTGGTCCTTACCTCCCCACCCCCCGTGTTCCTTCACCCCCCCCCAGTGGTCCTGACTCACCCCTCCCCTAGTGGTCCTTACCCTCCCCTCCCCTAGTGGTCCTTACCCTCCCCTCCCCTAGTGGTCCTTACTTCCCCCTCCCCTCCCATAGTGGTCCTTATCCCACCCCTTCCCTCTCATAGTGGTCCTTATCCCCCTTCTCCCTCCCATAGTGGTCCATATACCCCCCCTCCCTCCCATAGTGGTCCTTATCCCACACCCCCCCTCCCTCCCATAGTGGTCCTTATCCCACACCCCCCCTCCCTCCCATAGTGGTCCTTATACCCCCCTCCCTCCCATAGTGGTCCTTATACCCCCCTCCCTCCAATAGTGGTCCTTATACCCCCCTCCCTCCAATAGTGGTCCTTATCCCCCCCCTCCCTCCCATAGTGGTCCTTATCCCCCCCTCCCTCCCATAGTGGTCCTTATACCCCCCTCCCTCCCATAGTGGTCCTTATCCCCCCCTCCCTCCCATAGTGGTCCTTATCCCCCCCCTCCCTCCCATAGTGGTCCTTATCCCCCCCCTCCCTCCCATAGTGGTCCTTATACCCCCCCTCCCTCCCATAGCGGTCCTTATACCCCCCTCCCTCCCATAGTGGTCCTTAACCCACCCCCACCCTCCCATAGTGGTCCTTATACCCCTTTTTTTTGTTATTAATTTTTTTTTTATTCTTATTATTTTTTTATTATTTCTTATTTTATTTATATATTTTTTTTTTCGTCCCCCCTCCCTGCTTGATATATGGCAGGGAGGGGGGCTCTCCTTCCCTGGTGGTCCAGTGGCAGTTCAGTGGGGGGGAGAGGGGGGCTGGCAGAGCTGTAACTTACCTTTCCTGCAGCTCCTGTCAGCTCTCTCCTCCTCTGCGCCGTCCGTTCTGCTCTTCTGTCAGCTTACACTGTAAGTCTCGCGAGAGCCGCGGCTCTCGCGAGATTTACACTGGGAGCTGACCGAGGTGCTGACCGGACGGCGCAGAGGAGGAGAGAGCTGACAGGAGCTGCAGGAAAGGTAAGTTACAGCTCTGCCAGCCCCCCTCTCCCCCAGTCTGTATTATGGCAATGCAAATTGCCATAATACAGACCTTGACTCGAGTATAAGCCGAGTTGGGGTTTTTCAGCCCAAAAAATGGGCTGAAAAACTCGGCTTATACTCGAGTATATACGGTAATTAGTTTATTATCAATCCATACATTCTCTCTGACTTTTTAAACATCATTTAAAATAATAAAAACATAATTTGCACTGAGCACAGTGCCGCATGCAGTAATAAAATATATAATGTCAAAACAAAAACAAAACAAAAAAACATTAGCAGATGTTTAGTTAATTACTGGAAATTAAGAAAAATAAATGGCAAAATTAGACTTAAAATAGAAAAGCTGTAACTACAGCTTAGTCTGAGATTTTTTTTTTCCAGACCAGCAATTTTTCCCTATTTTTGCTACTCAGATTTTAATTAGTTACAATTTGATGTTTAATAAATAACCCCGACATTGAGAACAAATCAGTCTGAACTTCACCCGTCACACAAAATGTCCTCAAAGCACTTGTAAAAAAAAAAAAAAAAAAAAAAATTACTAAAAAAAAACCACAAACCTGAAACTATAAATTATGTTAGCCAAACAACTTAATATGATATATATTTATGCAAAGCAGTCTGGGATTGAGCTGTGAGCATTGTGGGATGTGTGTACCGCTCACTAAACGTTCACAAAGTGATTTTTAATCTACACACTTGCAAGCACATCATATAAATTAAAATATCATAGCCTCCCTAACACTGACCTTAACAGCCACACACATTATAGTAAACCCAGAGTGGGACAATATTCCAACCCAATACTAAACCAAAAAGCTGCTTGAGGATGATGGGAGTTTTCTAGCCCTGGCTTAGATCCCGTAAGTGCACAGAATAAAATCACTCTGTATTGAAGAAAAGTATTAGTAATAAGGAAAATTGGTTTCTTACCACTGAATCCATTCCCTGTCTAAGAGCACAGCAAATAGGATAATAGTGAGGGCAAGCAGTCAGCCAAGAACTGAATGCTATGTATATTACATTTCCAAATGAAAGCTCCCTCAAAACTCTGAGTAAGGGCTTCCCTCACTTCTTCCACACAACTAGAGGTCCAGTAGTGTTTATCTATAGTGACCTATTGGCAGCCTCCCCTTTTAACCTCAGTTTAACCCCTTAAGGACACATGACACATGTGACATGTCATGATTCCCTTTTATTCCAGAAGTTTGGTCCTTAAGGGGATTAACAGTAAATTAAAATGACTGATTATAGGACACAACAAATTGATCTCCAGCAAGAAAGATTTATCCATTTTAAGTTTTTATGTTGTGTAGTTTGCACGGAGTACAAAGAAATGATAGTACGTCCTACTGGGCATTGATGCATATACCAGACCCATTCTAACATGGTACAATGATCAGGTAGGAATCTGGATCTATAGAATAGCAATGGATTAATCTAGCTTTCTAAATCGGTGTGGATTACAGTGTGGAATCCGTTAAAACGACAGAGCACTTTAGTCATACAGTTTACTACACTGGTTATGGCACAAAGAGTCTTTGAGTACCGTCTCCTCAGCATTGGCATTTGACGACCTCTTCTAGCACCATACCCGACTCTACATCTGCTATAGTGTGACTTTTTTTGTTTTAAACCAGACGTTGAAGATAGGAGCCTTGGAACACACCTATATATGTGCTATTATTGGAATGTGCTACATGTTTCTATGGAGACTTGTGTTTTGTTTGTATTTAGTTTTTTTATATGTAGTTACTCTCGCTCTAGGAAAAATGGGAGTTGTTCTTAAACATGTTATGCTTCTTTTATCTGAACAACAAAATGGGTAAATTCACTATGCAATTAATTACTGCAAAGTGAAAAATGTTTACACAAAATTGCAAAAATTCTATAATTTATCTGTCTAATTTCCAATTCACCACAATTAATTGTTTTGGAAATGAACTTGTGTGTGCAAATGTATGTCTCTAAATCATACTTATTTTCAGACACATATCACAAAAAAAAAAAAAATGAATAACTAAATTAAGTCACTATCTGTACATAAGACAAAAAAAAATTCTTGGCCTCCATTTTAAACACCGAATCGGTGACACAAAAATACAAAAAGGAAAAAAAACACACAACTGAAATATATTTTTTTTTCTGTTTTGCCACACGTAGCACACTTGCATGCATTTCTGTGAGTTTTTTTTTTATATATAAACTTGCAATTACACCACTTTTTCGCTTAAAATGCATACACATGTATACATGACTTTCATTGTGTACCTATTTTTCTGTGTTTCTTTTTAGTTAACATAACCGTGGAAACATTGACCCTGAATAAATACTGCTCACTTTTACAATTTTTAGACAGGCACCATCTGTGCTATGATGAGCTATTATTTATATAGCGCCAGCAATTTCCGTAGCGCTGTACAATGAGATGATCCTGAATGCATGTGCTGTTAATACAGGTAGAGGAACAACCTTGAAAATATGTGCTTCAAAGTGATTTTTAGAAAGGTCAATAAGTATAGGGCTAATTTTAAAGGACCACTATAGGCACCCAAACCACTTCAGCTTAATGAAGTGGTCTGGGTGCCTGGTCCAGCTAGGTTTAACCCTTTTTTCTATAAACATAGCAGTTTCTTAGGGTTAAGCCAGCCTCTAGTGGCTGTCTCAGTGACAGCCGCTAGAGGGCTTGCGTGCTTCTCACTGTGAAAATCACAGTGAGAAGACGCCAGAGTCCATAGGAAAGCATTGATGATGCTTTCCTATGGGACTGGCTGAATGCACGCGCGGCTCCTGCCGCGCATGCACATTCAGCCGAGGAGGCGGAGAGCTCCCCGCCCGGTGCTCGAATAAGAGGTAAGTTTAACCCCTTCCTCTCCATCCAGCCCAGCGTGAGGGGGACCCTGAGGGTGGGGGCACCCTCAGGGCACTATAGTGCTGTGGTGGAATCTCGGTAAAAATAAATTTAGTAGGCAGAGATAGGCAGAGATTACCACGTGGCATGTGTACGTGCATATGCTGACGTATCGATCAGTTAGTTGCACGTGGCAAGATACGATCAGTAGTGTACGGAGCATGTGCGAGAATACAGGATGTAGTATTCCCCTCCTCCATTGTGCTGGACAGGCCATGCGGTCAAGCAGGAAGTTAATTCTTATTTGTATTGATTGGTCAAGAGAATGTGCGGGTGGAGCTTAATATGGGAGGAGTTATATGCCTATATAAGGAGCCTGCACTATTGTCCGGGGCTCAGAACTTGCTGTATTTTGGTGACATTAGTCCCTCTGAGTCCCGATCGGTGAACCGAATAAAGAATCGCTTCCTTCCTGAAGAAACCTGTGTCCATCTCTCTGTGCTTGACTTCCGTCAGTTTCTCATGTATCAGTGCCAGGAAAACAAGTATGTTTTCCTGGCACTATAGTGGTCCTTTAAGCGATATAGAATTATGGCATATTCAAAACACTGCTAGCGTTATTAACTAAACTGAGAATTCAAGGTGAATTCAAAGTATATTTAAAATTTAAAGCCAAAACAGATACAATGGCAACAGTTTTTAAATAGATAGACGTAAAGCAGTTCATTGTAAGCATTTTGCAAGTGACAGGTCCACATAAATGAGATGCAAACACCTCCTACACAACATGTGCCAATATAAAAAGGACAAGCTGTACTTAGACAGGAACCTAAAAGAAAATATCACCTGGAAATTGTGGCATTTATTTGTTCTTCAAACCATATAGATGTCTGTTTTCTAAAACCAAAATGTGATTTTTTTTCTTGCCCAAGCAGAACATTTGGTTATACAGAAAGTAAAACGAGTAAGACAATATCTAGCTCAAAACGTTATAGCTGAAGATCAGTTCTACCTCCACAAATATAGTCAAAGCAATACAAAGGAGAACAGTATTCCATTTGTTTCTTTTTTTCCCAGACCAGTTTGTTCATACAAAAATGTTCAACTTCTCATTTCCTAGCCTTGCAGCGCATGTATAGGTATAATGTGGAGGCTAAAAATTGAAGTGTTCTCAAAACTGCCAGATGTAGAATCCTGCAAAAAGTTAGCTTAAAGTACAAAGCTTTATGCTGGCCTGTTGGTTCACTCCCTGCTCCCCCACTATAAATTTATCTAAGTTTAGAAATGTACTGAATAAGAAGTAGGGTGGAGTGTGTAGGAAAACAGTGTGTCACCCAGAATAAGCAGATCAATTCATTCGCACATTATGCATCTAAACAATTACACTACGACTCCCTTATTTTATTCTTTTGATTAGAGGTTATTTTTCCATTTATTTATTTATAAGGGTCACTGGATGTCAAGTGGAGTATCTGCAGATTCACTTTACCAAATGTGACCCATGAATATGTATTGCATGACATTCCTCTGACAGCTACCACAATGCATTGCAACACCCAGCAGCTAAACTACGATTTCTCAGGAAAGCTTAAATATTTTTTTAAAATCACTAAATAAATCGGGTTGATGACTAATGAATATTCATCTACTTTCCACAATCTCTAGTGGTCAGAAAAGAATCCAGCTGATTAAACATTCTCTTATCTGACGGAGCTTGCTCTTAGACTGTCATGTGGCTGTACAGAAAGACACTGTCACCGACACTCGGGCCAACTAGGAATTATTTAGATCTGACCACTATGTGACAAAGTGTACAATTAGTCACACTATCCTCCACAGTAATCCTGATCAACCTCACTATATTGTGTTAAAACAAAAAAATATATAACATTCTGCAACTTTGTAAATCTGAGGAAATATCGACTTACAACGAACAAACTGCTGTAAATGAAATAGAATACCATGCCCATGAGCTTACAATCTATCAAACACAGTACTTTTATACAAACTGCTTAGCAAAACTCGTGAGCTTACAATCTAAAGGTAACAATGGGACGCAGAGTCAAGAGCCTGCTGAGGGCGTTTCAAACTGATGGGTAGAGAGTTATGGGGACATATGCTCCATAGCTTTTCATCTGGTTAAATAAATAAAGATTAGAAATAGCTGAAGCATCATGCTAGACAAGGGAGATGGAATAAGGGTGGATTGGGAGGGTATAGACACAGGAATTCAGGGTGCAGGGATGTACCTGGAAAAATAATGAAATGCAAAGAAAGGTAAGAAACAAAGAACAGGCCTATTTGAACAGAATTAGGGAAGAGTAGAATGTTTAGCACTTAGTGTAAGGCTGAAACATTTTGCCAAATAAATTTTACTTCCTTAAAATGAATAATGCATATGAATATACAAATATTAACCTATTAGTTCGAAAAAGGATAGGTACAAAAAAGAAAACAAATAAAAAAAAAAAAAATATTAAAAAAAAAAAAATGGAGTTTCAGTCTTGAATGTAGGGTATCTTAACTGCGTGCAGATTACGTTGCAAAAGTTTGGAGTTGGTTGCTATTAAAGAAATGTAGTTTCTGCATTACCCATGTAGTGGAAGAGTGGCAAGGCTATGAGTGGTATTCTTCAAAAACTTAAAATGGTTTGACAAAAAAAATTAAAGTGGGATGGCGCCCAAAGATTAGAGATTGAAGCTACAGTGGTTATAGTACTTAGACTGCACCTTTAACTGATTTATAGTGTTTCTAGGTAAAGTCATGTGCATTCCATTTAAAACTAAGTGTATGTTAATATGAAAAAAAAATAATAATAATAAAGAGGTCCCTTACGTGTCAATCAATTATTGACATACAAGGCTAGGCCAATGACATTGCATGCAAGCCAAGAAATGACGGTCAGGAGAGTAGCTCCCCAAGATGCCCTGTGCTATCCATTTCAGCAACAGCAAAACATGCACCGTGTTCTACGCTTGTACCTCCGAGTACATCAAACTTTTGCTGGAGGGAAGGTAATTCAGTACTTAACATCTCCTAAAGCAATTAAATCTAAAATTCATATTTAAGCTGAATTATATATTTATTGCTTAAGGAAATGTTAGAACATAAAGTGAACTTGACATGACACATTCACTTTAACAGGATGCTAAAGTTAGCGAAAAGTAAAGCCACACTTCCAAAAAAAAAAAAAAAAAAAAAAATACATTTTTGCTACAATATTCATTCAGTAATGGATTTTTTCCCCCATCTATATGCAAAGTACAGCAATGTCCCACATTCATAGGATTCGAATGTCATTTAAAAGGAATAAATGCCAATATTTGGGGTATGTGCATGACCGTTTATAAACGGTGGTGTGAAAAATAAAATTTAAATGTAGAAATCTGCACCTCTCTCTCCTGCAACTGGGTGCCTTCATTTTAGCTCCCTGTCAATCATTTTTGACTAACAGGGAGTCAGCATGCCTTGCAATCATCATAGACAAAGCACACAGAGAAGACAAGGAATTAAACAATGTTGTGATTTCTCCTCCTCATTTCCGATGTGTCCACTGACTATTCGTGGATGGAAATTGTGATGTCATTTGCTAAACCATTGATATAAATGTAACATAAAACAGAAGATCACATGAAAAAAAGGTTTTTCAAGGTTTTATTCAGTTGTGTAATTTCAGATAAAGTGACAGTTTCCCTTTGAAAACAAAATATTGTTATATTAGAAAAAAATAAATAGAAGTTTGGTGGCCTTTGGAGACATCACTCCACTGCTCTCTCTCCCTCAAATGATGGTTATAGAAAGAAAAAAGATACACCGGACCTGGCCGTGTCTGATAAAACCCCTGCATCAGATACGTTTGTACTGTATTCGCATACACATCAAAGTCACAGAGGGTACAGGGACTATTGTAGCTTGATCAATTTAACAGAAAAGAAAAAGGAATGAAATGTGACAATCACGATATACTCAATCACAAGAAAGCATTCAGATATAGATATATATATATATATATATCCATCCCAGAGGTCAATAAAACATATTAGGATTTGTTAAAGTAACAGTCCAACATTAAACATACTCCAATATATGATATACAGTGAGGGGGAAAAAGTATTTGATCCCCTGCTGATTTTGAACATTTGCCCACTGACAAAGAAATGATCAGTCTATAATATTAATGGTAGGTATATTTTAACAATGAGAGACCGTATAAAAAAAAATCCATTAAAAAAAAAAAAAAATACATGTCAAAAGTTATAAAATTGATTTGCATGTCAATGAGTTAAAAAAATATTTGATACCTTCGACTTAGTACTCGGTAGCAAAACCCTTGTTGGCAATCACAGAGGTCAGACGTTTCTG
Source organism: Pelobates fuscus (assembly GCF_036172605.1). NCBI lineage: Eukaryota > Metazoa > Chordata > Amphibia > Anura > Pelobatidae > Pelobates > Pelobates fuscus. The sequence goes on from NC_086324.1 coordinate 51,795,592, forward strand.
GTAGTTGGCCACCAGGTTTGCACACATCTCAAGAGGGATTTTGGCCCACTCCTCTTTGCAGATCCTCTCCAACTCATTAAAGGACCAGTTTCAGAGAATCTGCTATGTTTACGATTTTCACAGTGAGAAGACGCCAGCGTCCATAGGAAAGCATTGAGAATGCTTTCCTATAAGACTGGCTGAAGGCGCGCGTGGCTCTTGCCACGCATGCGCTTTCAGCCGATGACGTCAGAAGAGGGAGGAGAGTCCCCAGCGCCGAGTGAGCCCGACGCTGGAAAAAGGTAGGAATTTAACCCCTTCCTTTCCATAGAGCCAGGCGGGAGGGGGGCCCAGAGGGTGAGGGGGACCCAAGGACCCTATAGAGTCGTGAAAACTAGTATGTTTTCCTGGCACTATAGTGGTCGTTTAAGGTTTCGAGGAGGATGTTTGGCAACTCGAACCTTCAGCTCCCTCCACAGATTTTCTATGGGATTAAGGACTGGAGACTGGCTGGGCCACTCCAGGACCTTAATGTGCTTCTTCTTGCGCCACTCCGTTGTTGTCTTGGCAGTGTGTTTTGGGTCACTGTCATGCTGGAATACCCATCCACAACCTATTTTCAATGTCCTGGCTGAGGTAAGAAGGTTCTCACCCAAGATTTCATGGTACATGGCCCCGTCCATCGTCCCTTTGATGCGGTGCAGTTGTCCTGTCCCCTTAGCAGAAAAATAGCCTGAAAGCATAATGTTTCCACCTCCATGTTTGACGGTAGGGATGGTGTTCTTGGGGTCATAGACAGCATTCCACCTCCTCCAAACACAGCGAGTTTAGTTTATGCCAAAGAGCTTGATTTTGGTCTTATCTAACCACAACACTTTCACCCAGTTCTCCTCTGAATCATTAAGATGTTCACTGGCAAACTTTAGACGGGCCTGTATATGTGCTTTCTTGAGCAGGGGAATCTTGCGGGGGCTGCAGGATTTAAGACCTTCACAGCATAGTGTGTTACAAATTGTTTTCTTTGTGACTATGGTCCCAACTGCCTTGAGATCATTAACCAGATCCTCACGTGTAGTTCTGGGCCAATTCCTCACCGTTCTAATGATCATTGAAACTCCATGAGGTGAGATCTTGCATGGAGCACCAGACCAAGGGAGACTGACAGTTATTTTGTGTTTCTTCCATTTGTGAATAATTGCACCAAGGGACGGCTGGCAGCCTTAGGCCTGGGGGGCAAATCCAGTCAAATGGCCCATTGCACCACCGAATCAGCTCACCATCCATGCCCACCTTTTTCTGGTTTTATAACAGATATTGATGTTATGAAGCAAGACAAATATGATACAGTGCAAAGGAGGGGTGGATGGGGTGACTGTGCCAAGGAGGGGAGGTGGGGGTCACTGTGTGAAGGAGAGATGGGGAGGTAATGTGTGGGAGATGTGAGGGAGGGGGGGGGGACTAAATACCTTTTTCATTCCCTGGTGGTCCAGTGTTGGCCTACTGGTAATCTAGTGGGCTCCCTGGTGGTGATATCCAGTCTGCAGCTCCGCAGTGTACAGAGCTGCAGACCATGTGTCTCAGGAGACCTGCTCAAAGCGTTGCCGTGGAAACCTGCGGCAACGCTTTGTTGGCCAGATCTCGCGAGACACATGGTCTGTAGCTCTGCACACTGCGGAGCTGCAGACCAGCGGCCAAAGGCGTTCTCCGGCTGGGCAGCCTGGAGGGGCCTTGCACCCAGCGGTATATTGAGCAAGCCGCTGGGCCCCCTTCTGGTGTAGGGTCATCGGTCATTGACCGAGGAGACAACACAATCTGCCCTAAGGTGATTTAGGCGGCCGCAAGGCCTTAAGCGGTGGCCTAAACCGCCTAATTACAGAGCCACCTTTGCAGGCAGCAGTTTTTAAAATGATTTAGGGTGGCAATTGCCTCCCTGCTTCCGTCCCAGTCCGCCCCTGAATCACACCAATTGTTGTCACCTTCTCACCAAGCTGCTTGGCAATGGTCTTGTAGCCCATTTCAGGCTTGTGTAGGTCTACAATCTTGTCCCCGACATCCTTGGACAGCTTTTTGGTCTTGGCCATGGTGGGGAGTTTGGAATCTGATTGATTGCTTCTGTGTACAGGTGTCTTTTATGCAGGTTACGAGCTGAGATTAAGAGCACTCTCTATAAGAGAGTGCTCCTAATCTCAGCTTGTTATCTGTATAAAAGACACCTGGGAGCCAGAAATCTTGCTGATTGATAGGGGATCAAATACTTCTTATTTCACGCATTGACATGCAAATCAATTTGTAACTTTTTGACATGTGTTTTTCTGGATTTTTTTTATTATTCTGCCTCTCACTGTTGAAATACACCTACCATTAAAATTATAGACTGATCATTTCTTTGTCAGTGGGCAAACGTTCAAAATCAGCAGAGGATCAAATACTTTTTTTCCCCCTCACTGTAGTTCACTACGGAGTCTATAAGTATAATGTAATAACTCTGTTAACGGTTAACATATGTTTTGTGTTTATTATCTTAAAAGCTGCACCAGATTATTTGGGTGGATTCACCATCCTGCCTTGGTTCTTACACTTATGCCAGGTCCCCCCCATGTCATACAGAACAAAAAAAAAGGTAATGTCTGTCTCCTCTTACAGATTAAATTGGCGCATGCATGGATGGCAATTGCCACAAATACAGAGAATGCACAATAAAATGCTTCTCTTGGGAAGCATTAGTTTACTGCTTCCCTATCTTTTCACTTCAACTGTTTTTTTTGTTTGTTTTGTTTTTTTAAATGGATACTATAAGCACCCAGACTACTTCATCTTTATGAAGCAGTCTTGAGTGCAGTGCCCCTGTCATTTTAGCCTGCAATGAGAGCATTTCATTGTAGTGTGGTGCTCAACACGCTCGCGCTTCTTGTCCCCAATGCTTCTCTATGAAGAGCATTCTATCGAACAAGAAGACACAAGTGGTGACTACCAGTTGACACTGCGGGAGGAGAAGCGACCAGCTTCACCAAATGAGTCTCGATGCTGGAAAAAAATCTTAACCTCTCCCCTTTTTTAAATTGCATTTATGGTGGTCCCCGTATCTAAGCAGTTCGGCGAATACTATAGCATTAGAAAAACATGTTTGCAATGCATACCTACTGCTTTGGGTTCCTTTAACAACAGTGAACAAGGAAGCCTTCTTGGCTGTCAAGTTGACTGCTACGAGCTGCGTATCAAATTTTAATTAATAAAAGGTGTTGGTTTGTCTTGAACACTTTTATAAATTTGGATAAAGGGTACCTCCTATTAATCCCTAAAGCCGTAAGAAGAAGTATCAATTTAACTGTTGAGGGATTTTGAGTTTTATATAGAAATGCTACTCATGTACTTACCTGCACCATACTCACTGACCTTTCACTGAATAAACTTGCCTTTGTAAAGGACCGTTTAGTAGCTGGGTTTATCTTTGAACCCAAGTGGTTAATATTTCATGCTGCACAGCATGTGAAGCTGTGTCAATGCAAGGTCTTCTTCATTAGAAACGTGATGTTGTACACTAAAAACAGACTAATTAAAAATAAAACCTGCAATTTATGCAATCACAAGGAAAAATTCAAGTTGACTGTTCTTTTAAAATAATTAAGCGGATACTTCTGTTATGGTAGAAAATTACTAAAACGCATGTTTCCATTTGGAGAACTTTTTAGTCAGCTTGGTTTCAGAAATTCTGCCGACACACATTTCTAAAGCAATGCTCATAAAATGATTATTCTGCTGTGAGCTGGAACTTTGTGACTCATGTATGGGAAAAGCATGGTTTGTCAGCAGGCTGGGGTTAGGGCCGGATTTCCCATAAGACCAGAGGTTATGGCCATGGCCTTAGCGCCAGGCATGAGTGGGACAGCATGGCCGGTGGGGAGATCAAAGTGGGTGTGTCTGCACAGGTCAATGAGTGTGCGTGTGTCTGTGTGCGTGTGTCTGTGTGCGTGTGTCTGCATGGGTCACTTAAGGGAAAAGCCATGTCACTGGAATATGGATTAAAAAATTGAAAAGCGGGTTTGTGGATATAACAAAAAATCTGAAAAGCCAATTTCATATTAAAGGGACACTATAATCACCAGAACAACTACAGCTTATTGTATTTGTTCTGGTGAGTAGAATCATTCCTTTCAGACATTTTGCAGTAAACACTGTTTTCAGAGAAAAGGCAGTGATTACATTACAGCCTACGGATAACTCCAATGGTTACTCCTCAGATGGCTACTAGAGGTGCTTCCTGGGCAGTGCTGCACACCTTCTGCATGCAGACACTAAACTTTCCTCATCAAATTGAAGTGATTCAATGCATTTCCATGAGGAGATGCTGATTGTCCAGGGCTGTGTTTGGTGTATGATGGCTAGGGCCCTGATCTGCCTCCTTAACAAACTGAGCCAATCCAATACTTTCCTACGGGACAGCATTGTGATTGGCTCAGACCACCACTTCTGATGATGCCAACTAAACAGGTAGATCGGGAGCAGAGCCAGCAGCAGCAGACTGATATAAAGGTAAGATTCTACTGTATTTAGGGTGGCAAGGGGGGGGGGACAAATAGTGATTTTAACACTGTAGGGTCAGGAATACATCTTTGTGTTCCTGACCCTATAGTGTTCCTTTAAAGTAACACTATAGCATTAGCAATGCAAGCACATTATTATTATTATTATTATTATTTTATTATTTATATAGCGCCAACAAATTCCGTAGCGCTGTACAATGGGACACATATATATACACATAGTACTAATACTATAATATTCCCCTACCTGTAGGTGTCCAGCCCCACTTGCAGGGGTTTATAAGGTAATATTTCAAAGCAAACTGGTCTTTGTTCTCACCTAATCCAAAGTTTCTCTACTATTACTGCAATGTAAACATTTATTTTCCTGCAAATGGAAATGACAGTAGCATGGCACCAGGACCACTTCATTCAGATGAAGTGGTTTGGCGGCCTACTGAGCATAAGCAACATGACCATAACAGTAACAAACCCTGTTTAATGCAAAGTAGTTCAGGAGAGTTTTGACTTAAAATGGGCTATACTGTACTTAGTACCCAGAGACTGTCTTCACCTGAACTGCATTTGAAATACGAATTAATACTTCTATAATATTTGTGTCAATTTCATTCCATCTGAATGGTACGGAGTGGTTGAGAACACTGGGCTAATCCGCCCCAGCACTTTCAGCAAATGACCACCATCCTTTCATTTCTGATAAATAAAAAAAAATGATGGTAATTTAAGGTACAGTGCAGCTTTAAAAAAAAAAACAAAGGGGATCCTCTGGGCTCTATAACAATCTCATAAAAATGAAGTTATGATGCCAGCTTGTCAGGAAATGATTGACCCCAAAGTCTCCTCTCCAGTGTCGGGTCGCTCTGGCCCTGTCAACATTCACTTACTGAAAATGATTGCCACTGATTTGCTTAGAGTGGTCATGAAAAAGACAGTCTATGAGGTTCCTGCAGTCTTGCCATATCCTCCATAGACCTCAGTGACTCTCATGCAATCACGATAGAGTACTACGCGGACGTTGGTTCCTGCCAACTGAAGCAAGTTGACAGTACCCGCAAGGGACAGGTTCAGGTAAGCATAACATTCCCCTGCACACATCTGCCACTGCACTGCCAGCAGAGCAGTTACAGTCAGGGGTCTTTGCAATTTATGTAAGGACCCCAGGTGGTGACAGAACCCCTTAAGGACCAAACTTCTGGAATAAAAGGGAATCATGGCATGTCACACGTCATGTGTCCTTAAAGGACCACTCTAGTGCCAGGAAAACACTCGTTTTCCTGGCACTAGAGTGCCCTGAGGGTGCCCCCACCCTCAGGGTCCCCCTCCCGCCCGGCTCTGGAAAGGGGGTAAAACTTACCTTTTTCCAGCGCTGGGCAGGGAGATCTCTGCCTCCGATCCTCCTCCGTTCCGCCCCGTCGGCTGAATGCGCACTCACGGCAAGAGCTGCGCGCGCATTCAGCCGGTCGCATAGGAAAGCATTTACAATGCTTTCCTATGGACGCTTGTGTGCTCTCACTGTGATTTTCACAGTGAGAATCGCGCAAGCGCCTCTAGCGGCTATCAGTGAGACAGCCACTAGAGGATTTGGGGGAAGGCTTAACCCATTAATAAACATAGCACTCTGAAACTGCTAGGTTTATAAAAAAAAATGGGTTAACCCTAGCTGGACCTGGCACCCAGACCACTTCATTAATCTGAAGTGGTCTGGGTGCCTAGAGTGGTCCTTTAAGGGGTTAAATAACCACTAAAGTCCTTTCCCTCACTATGAGGGTTTAAAGATAGTTTTACTTGCCTTTAATCCCTCTCCACACTGATCTCACTACGGACGCGTCACCTCCTTGGCTGAGATCATAAATAGTGTCTTTGCAAATTGTGACAGAACCATTTTCTTTAATTATATGCATGAACAGGACTTTCGTCCCGCCAACATTAAAGGCACTGGTCATTCCATTCAATTCTGTCCAAAAAAGAGCTGATGAAATCTGTTCTGTGGCAACTGGTGAACTTAAAGGATCACTATAGTGTCAGGAAAACAAACTATTTCCTGACACTATATCATCCTTGGGGGACCCTCACCCTCAGTGTCCCCTTCCCCCTGTGCCGAAGGGGTTAAAACCCCTTCAGCAGGTTACCTTAATCCACCAACCCTCCCTGCCGACGTCAGCTCCTGAGTGGAGTGGACGCAAGAGCCGTGCGCGCATTCAAACAGTCCATAGGAAAGCATTTCTCAATGCTTTCCTACGGATGTTCTGCACGCTGGATGCGAATTTCACATCCAACGTCGCAGAAACACCTCTAGCGGCTGTCAGGAAGATAGCCACTAGAGGTTGGAACTGCTATGTTTACATGTGAAGGGATAAAACCTGAGGGACCTGGCACCCAGACCACTTCATTGAGCTGAAGTGGTCTGGGTGACTATAGTGTGACTTTAAGAAGTATTGGCTTCTACCCTCAAAATTTGTCTATCAACATTTTCCCTAATGTATTGGGCCTAGCCTATGTACTCAACCCTTGACCCAATGAGAGTTAATGACTTGTTCAATTCCATGAAAATCTATAAATAAACCTAATTGGGAAGTAGCAACCTTTTAAAAAAGAGGTCTGTTTATATAACCTATTGACATTACCCAACGGCAGCCCTATATGACAGGACAACATGCAGGCCTGTCTATTAGGGCATCCAAGATCAGATGGCCCAATGGGCAGCCTGTGGGTGATGTCAGAAATCACATTAGACCAGGCTAAGCTCGTCTGAGGGGGATCTATGCCCAAATAATTGTTTGCTGTTCAAAAATATCTCCAAATTCACATGATTAGTTGCTCTACCTCCCATTATCAACTCCAGGTATCAATAAAGAAGGGAGCACTTGTAACAAAAACTGTGGGGGAGCTGCCCCACCAGCCACAATTAATTGTATCTATTTTGTGAAGAAGGCAAATTCCACTGAACATTTATATATGCAAAGCCCAGCTGATGGAGACAACTAGTAATTTCAAGCCTCCAAAAGGCACAGACCTAAATCACCTCAACAATTAAAGATGGTTGGCCTCAATAACAACACTTCTATGAGCAGGCTTTCAATACAGTACACATCTGAGAGATATTAAAAAAATAAAAAAATAAATAAAAAAAATAATGAATTACATGACCTAGTAGTCACAGTAAATTAAAATGGTAATGCAATTATCTCCCATGAAGTATGGCATATAAAGGGTTAACATTTTCTACCAGAGGTCCATGTCTCATTAAATGCAGACCATTCTTGTTATGAAAGGTTTACTCAGGGATAATATAGGGGAAGTTAGGAGTATACAAGTTGTATTGTAACAAGACTTGACAAACCACCTGTATGTGAAGAATGCTGTGCATTTCCGAAAAAGATCACATGTACTTTATTATTGAACAAATCTTACTTTTTCCCTGGCTTTGATGAACCTCTGGGCGGCTTGTTGGATTAACTCTCTCACGTTTATCCTTCCATCCTTGCAAGGAACCACAATCCCAGTACTTCCAAAACATACTGTCACTTTCATAATTCTTTCCCACCAAGAAACTGCTTTAAACTTATCCGTTTGCAGTTGGTTGTCTCAGTGTTCTTTCCTGCTAGCAACAGGTGCAGCTGTCTTGAAGCTGTTACAGGTCCAAATCAACATGCTCCATCATTTTCATTTATCCATGGGGGCGAGGGAATAACATGAAACTATATCAGTAATCCAGGTGCTTGCAGTAATTAAACAGTGAGCATGCAGGTGTTTGATCACTTGGCTCTTTCAAAGTTAAAAAGAAAGAAAAAAAAAAAAGTTAGGGAAATGGAATGGGGGAGGGTGGAGATAAATAAATGTGATTTTTTTTTTTTTTATTGTTAACCTGATCAATAGTTAAACTATCCTCCCCAGGGAATACAACCCCCCTTATAAAAGGCGGAAGGACAGTGAGAGGCTGTAAGGAGGGTAAAGGTGGAATGGGGAAGCCACACCAGACAAATACTGCAGCATGGGCTGGGCTTTCACGACAGTTTAGGGGCTCAGAAAGGAGGAATTAAGGGGTTACTTTGCCAAGATGGTCCAGGGGTAAAAAAGCTTTAAAAAGTCCCGGGTTAAAAAGTGTGGATCAGGGCCGGATTCCCAGAGAGGCACTGCTGCAGGGGAGGAGCAGATGGATACTATGTCACCACAGAGGGAGGAGAGGCTCCATTGGAACAGGAGAAGAGGAGGGAGCAGTCATTAGACTGCTTGCATGATTGCTGCTACTCCCTGCACCCTCCCCCTTAGCCATGCAAATACTGAATGAGTGAAAGAAGAGGGAAAGTGAATGAGAAAGGGGGGGGGGGGGGTCAGAGGGGAGTAGCAGCTGATATAGGCAGAGAAAGAATGGGGACAAAATACAGGGATGGAGGCAGCACCTAAATATTCAGCTGTAAGGGGCATTTATAAGGATCTATAATTGGGAGTAAGCAGGTATTGTTATGTCAGTGATTGCTACATTTTAGAACTTTCGTTTCTATGGAATAAATGCCACACAATGCTCAGCCAATATGTCTGGGCATCATGAGAGCTGTGCTATCCACTTGCTTCAACTATCATTTACTTACAATGTTGAATGAAATAGAGGAAGTGTGTCAAACACCTCATATAGTTATGAGAGCGTGTGACAAACTGAGGTCAGTTTGGTGGTTCCAGTTCCACCATATAGGGCTTGTACCCAAATAAAGTATTAAACAAAAATTAAATATATTGGAGACTCACCGAGGTGAGGCTCATAAGCTGGGTTTAGTACAATACATAGTGAATAACTTAATACATATAATAATGACTGAACCAGACGCACTGTAAATAGATGCAGTATCTATATGATCTTAATTGGTAACTCCAGGTATACGGTATTGGGTTCTAATCAAAAATACTTTATAATGTTCTTAGCAGAACAGAAATCCAAGAGAACACACAAATACCAAAGGAGTACCAAAAAGATAAGATACAAACAAGGGAAGATAAAGTATTAAGGCTGGAGTAATAGTGGTGGATTCTCTAAACAGTGAAGAATCAGAGAGTCCACCAGAGTATAAATGGTACACTTACCGAAATGGTACCATATAGGGTATAAATCCTGAATCTTAAAACTCCTAAATAAGTCACCTCCAAGGGTGTGCTGGGCTATCAATGTAAATAAAAGGATCTATATACAGATACAGCCACCAAAAGCACAAAGTATAAAGAAACAAATATGTATCCCTGCAGCTCCTAAGGAAAACACCTTCAGGGGTGTTCTATACTGTCCCTAGGAGTGAAAAGCAGAAGAGGTACCATATAGAGTATACATCCTGAGTCTTAGATCTCCTAAATAAGGCACCCCCAAGGGTGTGCTGGGCTATCAATGTTGAATCAAAGGATCAATCAATAAGATACATATGCAGCCACAGAGAGGACAAAGTAGGGAGAAACAACTATATGTCCCTACAACTCCTAGAAAAACACCTTCGAGGGTGTTCTATACTGTCCCTAGGAGTAGAGAGGAGAGAAGGATAAATGCTGCTCCAAATGCCTATAACAGAAATCTTCTAAATAGCATCACTCAGTGCTATCTGGACAAAAATAGGTGAACCAAAACAAAATTAAATTAACCACCTAGTGTTCCCATAGTGTTGAGTGAATAAAAGGATTTAACCCGACGCGCGTTTCGGTGCTTTCTAAGGCACCTTCGTCAGGGCCCCTGACGAAGGTGCCTTAGAAAGCACCGAAACGCGCGTCGGGTTAAATCCTTTTATTCACCCAACACTATGGGAACACTAGGTGGTTAATTTAATTTTGTTTTGGTTCACCTATTTTTGTCCAGATAGCACTGAGTGATGCTATTTAGAAGATTTCTGTTATAGGCATTTGGAGCAGCATTTATCCTTCTCTCCTCTCTACTCCTAGGGACAGTATAGAACACCCTCGAAGGTGTTTTTCTAGGAGTTGTAGGGACATATAGTTGTTTCTCCCTACTTTGTCCTCTCTGTGGCTGCATATGTATCTTATTGATTGATCCTTTGATTCAACATTGATAGCCCAGCACACCCTTGGGGGTGCCTTATTTAGGAGATCTAAGACTCAGGATGTATACTCTATATGGTACCTCTTCTGCTTTTCACTCCTAGGGACAGTATAGAACACCCCTGAAGGTGTTTTCCTTAGGAGCTGCAGGGATACATATTTGTTTCTTTATACTTTGTGCTTTTGGTGGCTGTATCTGTATATAGATCATTTTATTTACATTGATAGCCCAGCACACCCTTGGAGGTGACTTATTTAGGAGTTTTAAGATTCAGGATTTATACCCTATATGGTACCATTTCGGTAAGTGTACCATTTATACTCTGGTGGACTCTCTGATTCTTCACTGTTTAGAGAATCCACCACTATTACTCCAGCCTTAATACTTTATCTTCCCTTGTTTGTATCTTATCTTTTTGGTACTCCTTTGGTATTTGTGTGTTCTCTTGGATTTCTGTTCTGCTAAGAACATTATAAAGTATTTTTGATTAGAACCCAATACCGTATACCTGGAGTTACCAATTAAGATCATATAGATACTGCATCTATTTACAGTGCGTCTGGTTCAGTCATTATTATATGTATTAAGTTATTCACTATGTATTGTACTAAACCCAGCTTATGAGCCTCACCTCGGTGAGTCTCCAATATATTTAATTTTTGTTTAATACTTACAATGTTGCACTGATTTACAGAGATTTTTTTTTCCCCCACAAAGGAGAGAAAAGGCCAAATATTGGTTCAAAAGAGAGAAGAGCTGGAGGGTTAACTGAACTGGTATCAAATGGATGTGTCCTACTTTCATTTATTTATTTTATATTGTTTATTTAGATATTCTTATCTGGGGATCTTTACATAATTAACTGTAAGGCAGTGATTAATTAGCGCATTAATTATGCAATCATTGTGCGACACACATGAAAATATTAGAATCAAGTGCAATGTTATTGCCAACTAGGGTGATGGCAGGTAAAGCTTTTGAGTTGGTTGAAGTGCAATGTTAGGATAGGGGAAATATGATGAATAGGAGACGTTAAAGGACCACTATAGGCACCCAGACCACTTCAGCTTAATGAAGTGGTCTGGTTGCCAGGTCCAGCTAAGATTAACCCTTTCTTCTATAAACATAGCAGTTTCAAAGAAACTGCTATGTTTATAATAGGGTTAATCCAGCCTCTAGTGGCTGTCTCATTGACAGCCGCTAAAGGCGCTTCCGCGCTTCTCACTGTGATTTTCACAGTGAGAAGACACCAGCGTCCATACGAAAGCATTGAGAATGCTTTCCTATGGATTGGCTGAATGCGCGCGCGGCTCATGCTGCGCATGCGCATTCAGCCGATGACGGCAATATGGAGGAGGAGAGGAGGATAGTTCCCTGCCCGGCGCTGGAGAAAGAGGTACATTTAACCCCTTCCACCCCCTAGAGCCTGGCGGGAGGGGGGCCCTGAGGGTGGGGGCACCCTCAGGGCACTATAGTGCCAGGAAAACAAGTATGTTTTCCTGGCACTATAGTGGTCCTTTAACCCCTTAAGGACCAAACTTCTGGAATAAAAGGGGATCATGACATGTCACACATGTCATGTGTCCTTAAGGGGTTAAAGGGACACTCTACTGCCCAAATACACAAAATAATAATGACTGTTTTTGTTTTTAAATATTTTCCATTTCGCATATATCTAAATCCAGCTTGCAAAAGCTGAAGATCTCGTATCTGAAGCCTTTGCGAGCCCTCCTCTTCTAGTCCAGCCCAGCCTTTCTGTGGCTGTCCAATCACTTACCAATGCCAATAGGTAGGTTTTCTGGGCAATTGACAGCCTCTTGAGTTTAGCTCCATGGAGCTAAACAACCAGGTAATAGGACCTGTTGTCTGATTGACAGCCATATTGGGAGGGGAGTGTGTTGTAAGAAGGTTAATTAGTTAAAGTGCCAATATGTATTGAAATCTGCACTTTTTGAAGAAAAAAAAAAAACACTGAAAGCCCTTTAGCAAGTTGAAGTTCTGTAGGGGACTGGAGTGTCCCTTAAAAATGGTGTTACATACACCATAACAATCTGTGATTCTTGCATTTATTATGACGCAAGGAGGCACACTGTCACTCCATTCCTGCACACAGTAAGGTTTATTCAAATATTTTGAACAATATTGAGGAAATGTAACTAATTTTCTCATTATTATCATCACGCTGACTTTGTGTGCTGAGAATCCTCCGATTTTGTCACACCACATGAAAACACTTGTAGCCTCCAAACTGTAGTGATTCTGGAGTGTCCATTCAAATTGCACTTGTTATGGTACACGCAGCTCGTGTTTAAATTAAAGAACATAAAATGGAATCTATAAATTGTGCTACATTATGGCATATGTTCCTATTTCCTTTTAGCTATGCACAATCTGTGCTCGTCATAGGAATAATCACAGCAATTGTAATGCATGACAGCAACTTTTAAAAACATTGATACATTTCTATATGTGTAGATTAAATGTCATACTCCTTCATTTGAGCAAAGGTTGTACCCGTTTCAGTGCATTGAAAATGGGTGCCATAAGTGTTCCTTTAACTGCAACTTCTAACCCTATTAACATTTTTCCTTTTGTATCCCTTGACTATGCTCATGCTAAAGAGAGTTTTTTTTTTTGTTTGTTTGTTTTTTTTAAAAAGGAAAGCACAACCTGGGTTCAGACTGGGATAGTACCTTGTAAAAACGCTGCATGATGGGTAGGATTGTAAATAGGATAGGTTGTGTTGTAAATGAAGGTGTATATCAATCTTTATTGTACTTTGGCTCTTTAAAGGGACACTATAGTCACCTGAATAACTACAGCTTAATGTATTTATTCTGGTGAGTATACTCTGTTTCTGCTGGCCTTTTGCTGTAAACGCTGTCTTTTCAGAGAAAAGGCAGTTTTATTTTTTTATATTGCTTTTTGGGGGCAACTCTGGTGGCAGTCACTCAGTCAATGCATTCCTATGAGGAGATGCTGATTGGCCAGCGCTGTGTTAGGCTCCACCCCACATCCATGGCTGAGTTAATCAGAATTGATCATCTCAGCAAATCCAATACTTTCCCATAGGAAAGCATTGGGTTGGCTGATATCAATTCTGATGATCTCAGCCAATGAGGCAGAGCTAGCGCCGGCAGACCTGCTAGTGCTGCAGATGCAGATGGACCTGCTGATAGTGCTGAATCCACCAATCCCAATCAGCATATCCCTGGCTTCTGCAGCTCTCCTCATACAAAATATAACATATAATAATATAAATTATTGGAGAAGATAGCTGGTGATGTCAGCTTGAATGTCACTGAAGGAGGAGGTGGAGGCTGCAGCATAGAAGTCCTGGCGCTGAAAACGATATGAGTGATCATTATTAAACTTACATTTTTAAAATCAGAATAGGAGGTGGACTAAAGGAAATTTATTCTTATTATTGGGTCTATATGTTCCCTTTAAGAGAAATCAAAAAACCTAGAGCACCTGCCTTGCAAAGACTTCTCATTGAGCTGCATTGTGGAGTCTGTGATTGGACAGCCACAGAAAGCCTGTGTTAGGGGAAAAGCGGAGGGCTTGTAAAGGATGCATACAGCAGATCTGCTGCTTTTGCAAGCTGTTTTTAGATTTATCCTTTAAGATATAACCTTAAGGGTATATCTACTGACTAGTATTACAAATAAATTATTGGAGTTTTTATAAGATTATTTATTTAATTTTTTTTTAAACTGTAGGCACTGTAGCTGGTTCATCTCTTAAAGTGACTTTAGTATCTGGAGCTTTCTAGTACCATCATTTTATTTATTTTTAAATGTTTTAGCGCTAAACAGGAGACACCAGCAGTCCAGCTCCATTGTGCTACTTGGGCTAATGAGGAAACATTAGCCTGAGCAGCAATTAGAAGATGTGATTGTGACACTCTCAGTTAATAGCAACACCCATTGCTGGTATGAATTGATATGGCTGTGGTTTACAGCATAAACATATTCTGGAGCGCTTTACAATTATAGAAAGGCTCTGCTCAAATGAGCAAATGTATGATGTTTATAGGTTGGTGGACATATATCTTGGGTGTTTTGCCCACGAACACTAGGTTGCCTGGCTGCAGCTCCAGATCCGTGCTCCTTTGATAGGCCCATGTGGTCTAAATTACTTTCAGAACTTATTTTAGCCACACCACTCTAGCTGCCACATTTCCTTACAGTGCTGCCTGCCACATAGCAAACCGTGAAACAGTCACACAGCAGAAGACAAGGCCATACCTAGTTGATATGCTTCCATCCAAATCTTCTGATCTCCACTGATCAGCCTAGCATTTATATTGCAGTAAAAAGCAGTTTATGCGCCCTGTTGGAACAGGCTGGTCTTGAGACTCCATCTAGTCTGGCACTTTCTAAATCGTCCTGCATGTCTGGAGGGATCATAGCGTGTGCCCAAAGAAGGAACACTACTCTCTCACACACTGGTCCACCAGGAAGGGGTGAGTAGCTGGACCTGTGGTAGGGCAATTTTAAAGAAACTAGTAGACAGAAATGAGGACAGAAATGGGTAGAGACATATGGGGAATTATATGGGGGGTTGATATTCGAGTCATAAGGAGCACCTGAGGACATAGGGGACAAGAACGAAGATGCAGGTTGATTAAAAGTGCAAACGTGGTTAGAGTTAAAAGGTAGACAAATATTGGGAAAATCTGGGTAAATGTGAGGTTCTTCTGCTGGTCTATTGCAGGGAAACAATATTTTGTATATGTGGAGAACATTTTATACAGTTCTACAAAGTTCAGTTTATAAATCAGATAGCCTGGTCTACTGGATTTACAAAGGACTGCATTACATGCATTGTGTTTTGCATGCCTGTAACATCTGATTAACAACATATAATGCTGCCAGTATTGTTATTATGCTTATAATACACACATGCACACCCCCTTCCCAACTCAGATATAGGATTTCCAGACTATCTTTTCTAGAAACCACAGCCCACAGTCATGAATGCACATTGCACTCTTTTTTCTCAAGAGGCACATATAAGTGGTATCTTGGAGAAATTAACTAGGATGGCTGTACACAGTTCCAAAATTGAGATTGGATTGGTAGAAATGGGGCAGCTAACGTAAATGTGTGTGTGTAGATGGTTTTATATAAATCTGCAGCAATCGGTTTGTATAAAAACTTGTAGAGTTCTTTGATTTAGGGATGCAATTAGGCCCATAGTGATCTTTAGCCCCAGGCCCAAAAATGGTTTAACACTGAGTGGAGGGACAGTACTAGGGGACTCCAGGCACCATTACTAGTTTAAATAGTGCCTACAGTGTCCCTTTAACAATTCCTTCCTGATTTTATAACCTCTCGATTTCCTAGATACACCCCTTCTCAATCACTTCACCTGCTAGTTACCTTCTCTTGTCCTCACATTGTTAATTTTCAACTACAGGATATGTCAAGAGCCATTCCACTCTTATTGAATGCCCTACACCAAGCATGCCAAACATGCGGCCTACAATGAATATTTTTGCGCCCCCCTGCCCTGGGGCTGCTTTCAGCTGTGGCTGCAACCAGCTGCAATACAGGAAAAATATTTCCTGATTCTTGCCCTCCTGGCCACAAGAGAGCAGAGTGGCTGTGTGTCTGCTGAGCAGACCAGACAAGACACTCCCCCATCCCTCCTGCTTGCAGTGCCAGAGGAGTGTCTGGCGTGCTTCAGCAGGGCTGGAGGATGGACAGCAAATCGTAAGGTAGGAGAAGAGGGGCTTGGGGGAGGGGGGCAGTGTATTTGAAGGAAGGAGGGGGCAGTGTATTTATTTGAGGAAGGGAGGGGGCCAGTGTATTAGAGTGGTGGTGGGGGAGGCAGTGTGTTAAATTGGGGGTGGGCAGTGTATTAATTTTAAGAGCGGTAAGGAGCAGTGCAGGGGTGGACTGACCACTCACAGGGCCCTCGGGCAGTGGGTGACCAAGGCCCCCCCTCCTGGTCCTGGTACAAGGTTTTATGGCCCCCTACTACTCTTCTCCCCCTTCTGCTGCTTTCACACATATATGTGTAGGCTGCCCAGCACACAGAATGGCTGTGTGAGAGCCACACAGCCCTGACTCCCACACCCGCGAAGCCCCCTAAAATGGCCAGATTTGGGGTGTAATGGTGGCTGAGGTGAGGGCAGGGGAACTGTGGTGGGTCCAAGGGGGACTGAGGTGGGTGCAGGGGGAGATGTGGTGTGTGGAGGAAGAGCTGAGGTGGGTACAGAGAGGGGTTGTGGTGGGAGAAGAGGGGGCCTAGGTGGGAGCAGAGGGGGCTAAGGTGGGAGCAGAGGGGTGCTGAGGTGGGTACTGGGGTGCTGAGGTGGGTACTGGAGGGCTGAGGTGGGTACTGGGGGCTGAGGTGGGTACAAAGGGGGCTGAGGTGGGTGCTGGGGAGATGTGGTGTGTGGAGGAGGAGCTGAGGTGGAATCAGGGGGCCGAGGTGTGTGCGAGGGGGCTGAGGTGGATACAAGGGGGGCTGAGTTGGGTACGAGGGGGCTGAGGTGGATACGAGGGGGCTGAGGTGGATACAAGGGGGGCTGAGGTGGATACAAGGGGGGCTGAGGTGGATACAAGGGGGGCTGAGGTGGATACAAGGGGGGCTGAGGTGGGTACAAGGGAGCTGAGGTGGGTACAAGGGGGGCTGAGGTGGGTACAAGGGGGGCTGAGGTGGGTACAAGGGGGGCTGAGGTGGGTACAAGGGGGGCTGAGGTGGAATCAGGGGGGCTGAGGTGGAATCAGGGGGGCTGAGGTGGGAGTAGAGGGGGCTGAGGTGGATACAAGGGGGGCTGAGGTGGTGTCACGTTTAAACATTTGTTATGAAGGAACACAACTGCAGATTTCTTATAGTTCGAATATTTATTAGAAAGTTATTGGTATTGACTTTAATTCCAATTTACAGGTACTGTAGCATTAAGTAATAAACGATAACTGAAGTCCACAATTATATGCACTGTAGCTTTAAGGAGTAAACGATAACTGAAGTCCACAATTATATGCACTGTAGCTTTAAGGAGTAAACGATAACTGAAGCAGCAAGAGTCCTTTAGTAGTATTAAGTAATTAGATGATAAGAAGTTACAATAGCTGTTCCATAGACTTTAAATGAAGAAAGATAGATGCAGCTAACTGAGACAAGTATGAGTTGAAGTTAGCTGTAACGGTTGGCTTTAACGAAGGACCTTGGAGACAGGAAATAACAGCTTTAGATACAATGCTTATCAGAGAAGTTTTACTTAGCTTCCAGCACATAGAACACTGGTTCCCGAGATTTCCTCAGAGGCGGATTATCCTGCATG
The DNA here is from genome assembly GCF_036172605.1 of Pelobates fuscus. Taxonomy (NCBI): domain Eukaryota; kingdom Metazoa; phylum Chordata; class Amphibia; order Anura; family Pelobatidae; genus Pelobates; species Pelobates fuscus. Next base: position 51,813,443 of record NC_086324.1, read on the forward strand.
GATAGAGTTCAGTTTTAGCCGTGGATGAGGAAAGGTGAAGGGAACTTGAAGTCTTCCAGTCCGGTCCGGTAACAGCAGGCTTTCACAACGATGTTGCAGCCGGTTCGTGAGTACGGAACGTAGTTCATTAATCCAGCGTCGATCTGCTGGTGTGGTCAGATTAAATAGGGAGACCGGGTCATGAAGAGGTGTGGCTAAGCTCCGTGGAACCAGGAAGTAAGGGGATAATATAATTAAGGCATGACAGTATCCCCTCCTTAATGAGCAACCTCTGGGTGCTATTGACTTGGCTTAGAAGGGTAGCGTTTGTGAAACTTGGAAACTAATTTGTCAGCATGAACGTCAGAGGAGTTTTCCCATGTATCTTCATCAACTCCATATCCTTTCCATCTGATGAGGTATTGTAAGGAGCCACGATGGATCCGTGAATCCAGTATACTTTGAATCTCATATTCTTCTTCACCCTGGACCAGGATGGGGTCAGGAGAAGTAGTGACATTCCTTTGGAAAGGGTCAGGATGATGAGGCTTCAGCAAGGACACATGAAAAACAGGATGCAGCTTTAAAGTTGGTGGAAGTTTCAATTTAACAACATTACGGTTGATAATCGATAGGATTGGAAAAGGACCAAGAAAAAGAGAACTTAACTTCTTTGATGGACGGTTTGTAGAAATGTTCTTTGAGGAAAGCCAGACAAGATCACCGATTTGATAAGAAGGTGAAGGTTGTCTTTTTGTATCAAAAAACTTCTTTTGAGTGGAGGAGGCCAATTCAAGATTCTCATGTAATTTCTTGAACAAAGAGGACATATGAGAAATTTGATTCGAATCGGAGAGATTAGATGAAGAACTTGTCTGAGCAGGAAATGAGGAAGGATGAAATCCATAATTGGATAGAAATGGAGTCATTTTACTGCTGGTATGAAAAGAGTTATTGTATGCAAATTCTGCCATAGGTAACCAAGTTATCCAATCGTCTTGTAAGTGAGAGCAATAACATCGTAGATATTGTTCTAAGCATTGGTTGACTCTTTCAGTTTGTCCATCTGTTTGAGGATGATATGCAGATGATAGTTTACGTTGGATATGAAGAGTGGCACATAAAGCAGTCCAGAATTTGGAGGTAAATTGAGTTCCTCGGTCTGAAATGATTTCGTCTGGCAGTCCGTGAAGTTTAACTATGTTGTCAAGAAATGTTTTCGAAAGTTCAGAGGATGAAGGTAACTTCTTTAAAGGAATGAAATGAGACATTTTCGTGAAGCGGTCTACCACCACTAAAATGGTAGTGTGATGATGAGAAGGAGGTAATTCTACCAAGAAATCCATAGAGATGGATTGCCAAGGTCGTTCAGGAATTGGTAAATTCAATAATTGACCAAATGGTTGATGATGAACATGTTTTGATCTTTGGCATACAGAACAAGATTTGACATAAGATTCAATAGTTTGGTCTTGACGAGGCCACCAATAGTATCTTTTGGACAATTCAAGGGTCTTCTTTATACCTGGATGACCTGCCAGAGGAGAATCATGAATAAATTCGAGTACTTTAATTCTGAAGGATGGAGGCACGTAAATCCGGTCTTTGAAATAGTAGAGACCGTTTTTCTTAGATAATTTAATTGATTTTGGAAGTTCGAGAGCATCTTCACTGAGATCTTTAATGTCGTCAATAAGAGAAGATAAGATTCCAATGACTTTAGGCAAAGGAGGTTCAATCTTAGTGTCTTTATGGATCCTGGAAAGGGCATCAGCCTTTTTGTTTCTAGACCCAGGTCTAAAGACGATTTGGAAGTTGAACCGGGAAAAGAAAAGATTCCATCTTACTTGTCGAGCAGACAGTGTTTTATTGGAGTGAAGATATTCGAGATTTTTATGGTCAGTATAAATGATTAAAGAATTCTGAGCGCCTTCAAGAAGGTGTCTCCAGGTTTCTAGAGCCACTTTGATACTTAATAATTCTTTTTCTCCTGTAGGATAATTCTTTTCAGCAGGAGATAATGATCGTGAGAAGAAGGCGACAGGATGAAGAGGGTCTTGAGGAGTTTTGTGTTGAGAGAGGACAGCTCCAATTGCAAATTACCGAAGCATCCGTTTCAAGGACATAAAGATATGAAGGATTTGGAAGTTGAAGAATAGGAGCTGTTGTAAACTTTCTCTTTAATTCAGTGAAGGCAGTTTGAGCCCTCTCGTTCCAACCGAAGGGATGAGTCTCTCTGCCAAGTTGACCGAGTGGGTGAACTATCCCAGAGTAGTTTCTAACAAATCTTCTGTAGAAATTGGCGAATCCTAGAAATCGCTGCAATTCCCCTACTGCAGAGGGAACAGGCCAGTTGATGATACAATCGACTTTTGCATTGTCCATACCTATTGAATGAGGGGAGATGACATAACCTAAGAAGGTTATTTCTTTGACATGAAAAAGACATTTTTCAGGTTTAGCAAATAATTTGTGAGCTCTGAGTCTCGATAACACCCATCTGACATGTCTTCCATGTTCCTCAGGAGTGTTGGAGTACATGAGAATATCATCTAAATAAATGATGACACAGACGTCCAATAGGTCTCTAAAGATATCATTTATGAAGTGTTGAAAAGTTGCAGGGGCGTCGCAAAGGCCAAAAGGCATCACCAGACATTCAAAGAGGCCATACCTTGCCCGGAAAGCAGTCCTCCATTCATCACTAGCCTCCATCCTGACGAGATTATATGCCCCGCGAAGGCCAAGCTTTGCATAGATGGTAGCAGCTTTCAATCGTTCAACCAGTTCATTGACGAGAGGAAGAGGGTAACGATCCTTAACTGTTATTTTATTTAAAGCTCTGCAGTCAATGATAGGACGAACAGTCTGGTCCCTGTTTCCCACAAAAAACATACTTGAGGCAGCAGGTGAACCAGAGGGCCCAATAAACCCTTTCCGTAGATTTTCATCTAGACATTCCTTGAGAATTTGTAGTTCAGCCTCAGAGAGAGGGTAGATGTGCCCAAATGGTACTGGGGCACCAGGCATGAGGTCCATAGGACAATCGTAAGCACGATGAGGCGGGAGCGTCTCAGCCTCTTCTCTACTGAAGACATCTGAAAAGTCTGAACAACAAGAAGGCATGGTTGGTTCTTTAGAGATTTGAAGAATAGGAATTTGTTGCAAACACGTTTCTCTACAATAATGTGAGTCAAAGGCGATAGCGAAAGGAGACCAAGAAATTTGAGGGTTATGGTTCCCTAACCAGTTGATCCCTACCATAACGGGATAGAGAGGCGACGGAATAACATCAAACACTAGAAATTCAGTATGTATGTGATTTGTGGTTACCTTTAGAGGGATGGTTTAATCTGTCACGTTTAAACATTTGTTATGAAGGAACACAACTGCAGATTTCTTATAGTTCGAATATTTATTAGAAAGTTATTGGTATTGACTTTAATTCCAATTTACAGGTACTGTAGCATTAAGTAATAAACGATAACTGAAGTCCACAATTATATGCACTGTAGCTTTAAGGAGTAAACGATAACTGAAGTCCACAATTATATGCACTGTAGCTTTAAGGAGTAAACGATAACTGAAGCAGCAAGAGTCCTTTAGTAGTATTAAGTAATTAGATGATAAGAAGTTACAATAGCTGTTCCATAGACTTTAAATGAAGAAAGATAGATGCAGCTAACTGAGACAAGTATGAGTTGAAGTTAGCTGTAACGGTTGGCTTTAACGAAGGACCTTGGAGACAGGAAATAACAGCTTTAGATACAATGCTTATCAGAGAAGTTTTACTTAGCTTCCAGCACATAGAACACTGGTTCCCGAGATTTCCTCAGAGGCGGATTATCCTGCATGGATAGAGTTCAGTTTTAGCCGTGGATGAGGAAAGGTGAAGGGAACTTGAAGTCTTCCAGTCCGGTCCGGTAACAGCAGGCTTTCACAACGATGTTGCAGCCGGTTCGTGAGTACGGAACGTAGTTCATTAATCCAGCGTCGATCTGCTGGTGTGGTCAGATTAAATAGGGAGACCGGGTCATGAAGAGGTGTGGCTAAGCTCCGTGGAACCAGGAAGTAAGGGGATAATATAATTAAGGCATGACAGGTGGATACAAGGGGGGCTGAGGTGGAATCAGGGGGGCTGAGGTGGGAGTAGAGGGGGCTGAGGTGGATACAAGGGGGGCTGAGGTGGATACAAGGGGGGCTGAGGTGGGTACAAGGGGGGCTGAGGTGGGTACAAGGGGGGCTGAGGTGGGTACAAGGGGGGCTGAGGTGGGTACAAGGGGAGCTGAGGTGGGTACAAGGGGGGCTGAGGTGGGTACAAGGGGGGCTGAGGTGGAATCAGGGGGGCTGAGGTGGGAGTAGAGGGGGCTGAGGTGGATACAAGGGGGGCTGAGGTGGGTACGAGGCGGCTGAGGTGGGTAATGGGGGGCTGAGGAGGGTACAGGGGAGGCTGTGGAGGGTACAGGGGAGGCCGAGGTGGGTACAGAGGGGCTGAGGTGAGAGCAGAGGGAGATGTGGTGTGTGCAGGGAGAAAGGGGGTGCTGAGCAGAATGGGGATGTACAAAAACTAATCTATAAGGAGCTTACCTGTGCTGTCTGCCAGGCTGCTGCATCTTCTTATCTTCCGTTTGCTCTTCAGGAGAGGGCAGGAAGTGATATCACTTCCCGGCCCCGCCTCTTCCTCCTCACACACAGCACTGCACAGGGGCCCTGCAACATATCACTGGAATATGAGAGAAAAAATATCTCCTCAGCCAGATCATGTCTGTGCTGCCGAGCCCCTGACTGCCTCGGGCCCTCGGTCCATGACCGATCTACCGAGTGTTCAGTCTGCTCCTGGAGCAGTGTATTACATTGGGGAGGGAGGGGGCAGTGTATTAACGGGAGGGAGGGGGGCAGTGTATTAACGGGAGGGGGGCAGTGTATTAACGGGAGGGAGGGGGGCAGTGTATTAATGGGAGGGAGGGGGGCAGTGTATTAATGGGAGGGAGTGGGGCAGTGTATTAATGGGAGGGAGGGGGGCAATGTATTAACGGGAGGGAGGGGGGCAGTGTATTAACGGGAGGGAGGGGGGCAGTGTATTAACGGGAGGGAGGAGGGCAGTGTATTAATGGGAGGGAGGGGGGCAGTGTATTAATGGGAGGGAGGGGGGCAGTGTATTAATGGGAGGGAGGGGGGCAGTGTATTAATGGGAGGGAGGGGGGCAGTGTATTAATGGGAGGGAGGGGGGCAGTGTATTAACGGGAGGGAGGGGGCAGTGTATTAATGGGAGGGAGGGGGCAGTGTATTAACAGGAGGGAGGGGGGCAGTGTATTAATAGGAGGGAGGGGGGCAGTGTATTAATAGGAGGGAGGGGGCAGTGTATTAATGGGAGGGAGGGGCAGTGTATTAATGGGAGGGAGGGGGGCAGTGTATTAACGGGAGGGAGGGGGCAGTGTATTAACGGGAGGAAGGGGGCAGTGTATTAACGGGAGGGAGGGGGCAGTGTATTAACGGGAGGGAGAGGGCAGTGTATTAATGGGAGGAAGAAAGGCAGTGTATTAATGGGAGGGAGAGGGCAGTGTATTAATGGGAGGGTGTCAGTGTATTAATGGGAGGGAGGAGCAGTGTATTCATTTGAGGGAAGGAGGAGACCAGTGTACTAATTTGGGGAAGTCAGGGGGCCAGTATGTTAAATTGGGGAGGGGGGACAGAGTATTTATTTGAGGAAGGGAGGGTGCAGTGTATTTATTTATTTGAGGGAGGGAGGGGGCCAGTGTATTAGAGTGGGGGGGGGGGCAGTGTGTTAAATTAGGGGTAGGGAGGGCAGTGTATTCATTTGAGGGAAGGAGGAGACCAGTGTATTAATTTGGGGAAGTCAGGGGGCCAGTATGTTAAATTGGGGAGGGGGGACAGAGTATTTATTTGAGGAAGGGAGGGTGCAGTGTATTTATTTATTTGAGGGAGGGATGGGGCCAGTGTATTAATGGGAGGGAGGGGGCCAGTGTATTAGAGTGGTGGGGGGCAGTGTGCTAAATTAGGGGTAGGGAGGGCAGTGTATTTAAGTGGAGTGGGGGCAGGCTATTCAATTAGAGTGGATGGAGGAGGGGCAGTGTATTAAAGTGGAGTGGGGGCAGGCTATTCAATTAGAGTGGAGGGAGGAGGGGCAGTGTATTAAATCTAAGCACTTTCCACTAGCTGCCAGTCCTTTAAGAGGTCCCTTAAAACTGATCTTTGTAGAAAAGCTTCTTAATCATCCTGGGTACATTTTCTCTTTACACTAGTCCTCCTGTCCCTCCATGTATCACCTGTGATAAAAGTCCTCTTCATTTTATTAACTACATGTCTTTCACTCACCATTTTTCACAAGTTTACCTATACTCATCAGTCTATCAAACTATTCGCCCCTTTGTTCTTATGTTCCTTTACCGCAGTTCCAACCTACAGTGTAGGCTCATTTGAGTAACCCTTCATGTCTTGTGTCTATCAGCTTCATTTTGTCTATATGCCTGTATGATGGCTTTGTATAATAATTAATAATAATATTAATGTACACAAAAGAGATCAGTGTCAATTAAATACAGATGTTGCTATTAGCTTTAACAATATGTAAAAGCAGCAGAAAAGAAAGCGTGTTGTTTCATGAAATCCTCTGGACCTTCTTACTGATTCAAATGAAACTCTACTGTTATGTCTCAATCCAGAATATGGTGCAACTCTTAAAAGACCACTACAGGCACACAGACCACTACAGCTTAATGAAGTGGTCTGGGTGCCAGGTCCAGCTAGGATTAACCCTTTCTGCTGTAAACATAGCAGTTTCAGAAAAACTGCTATGTTTACCTATGGGTTAATCCAGTCTCTAGTGGCTGTCTCATTGAGGGGTGAGAAGACGCCAGCGTCCATAGGAAAGCATTAAGAATGCTTTCCTATGAGACTGGCTGAATGCGCGCGGAAAGGAGGCGGAGAGTCCCCACCGCCGGCGGTGGAGAAAAGGTATGTGTTTAACCCCTTCCTCACCCTAGAGCCCGGCGGGAGGGGGACCCTAAGGATGGGGGGGACCTAGAGACCCTATAGTGCCAGGAAAACAAGTATGTTTTCCTGGCACTATAGTGGTCCTTTAAAAATGTGACCACAAAAATGGATGCTACATTACTGACAAATGATCCAATACTATTACAGCAAGCACCTTTTATTTATTGAAATAGTAATTACTATTTCCCAGAATTAAATAAGAAACGTATCCAAGCCTGAATACCATTTTGGCCCATCACACTATTTTTTGGCAGATAGATGGTTATTTTAATGAAGTCGTGTTTTTTTTTAAATTTATTTTTTAATGAAAGTACTTTTTGCCAGTGCCTCCTGGAACAATGCTGATGTGTGCTTTGATCCAGCTGTATGTTTTCTGAGAGAGAATGAGTATATTCATTTGGAGTATGCATTAAGCAACCTGCTGCAATTGTATTTAAAATTCCAAATCTCGTGATTTGTGATTTGTAAAATAATTACAGGTAGCCCACCCACTGCTAATGATGACAGATTGGATTATAAAGGTGAATAACCTGCAAACTTTTCCGTGATACATGATTCAACCCATTTCTACTGAGCTCTATTTTTTATCTTGTCTGTCACAAACTAAAAATAGGTTAGTTCATCCTTTTCATCTGGAACTATTTATTACTGTTACTGTATTAATACCTGTCGAACGCTGCGATCTGTCATGGATGCTTTTAGGAAACTGTTGCCTTGTAAAGTCTTCTCTAATAATGATGCTGAAAACTGTGCCTTAATAAGAGTAACTACCCTGCATAAGCAAAGTAAGCAAGGAGAGCCGATATGCTAATTCATGATGTAGGGTATGTAGAATTTATTTGTACCATGGCCAAGTAATTCACTGCAAAGCTGGATTTTTGATCTACTGTTAAAATACATTGCAAAATATTGTAAAGGGATTCGGATGACATTTGTTTTTTTAGTTTTAAATGAAATCATCAGAAATGTTTGGTGAAAATTTTTATGTTACGCAAGTTTGTGTGTGTGTGTATCCCCATAGCATTGAAAAAAATGGGAAGGCATATGTATATCCTCCTCGGAACTGAGTAAAAAATTGTCTTTCAATATGCCATCCATTTTTGATGAAAAGGAAAAGGACGATCCCAGCATCCCAGCCTATCACATGACATATTATTATTATTGTTATTATTATTGTATTATTTATATAGCGCCATCAGATTCTGTAGCGCTGTACAATGGATGCATATCTTTGGAAAGCCCAGGATGTCCTCTTTACAATACAGCAGGGATTGATAGAGTAGCTCAAAAGAATAAAAGGAGATGCATGTGAACGAAATGTCCAGTACAGAGGACACAAGTTAATGGGATGGGTCTCAGGAGGTTTTTTTATATATATATATATATACATCATACATTATTACAAAGCAATCTGAAAAAATTGTTCCTTAATACATCATGCATGGCCAATATAAATATGATATATCTGTTAGAGTTGCAAATAGTGTGAGACGTCACTCCACTACAGCTGCAGAGGATCTGGAAGAGCTCTCCAAGCTAAAACCCGCCTAAGCAGGGCTTAGCTCATTAGTGGATAGTGATCAGATGATGTTTGCAGCCAATGAGTTGGCCTTGCACTGCCGGGCATGACTCAGGAACTAAAGTCAGCTTTTAAGATAAAGTTACTAAAATGGTTTGACTCTTTACATTGTGGGAGAGGGAGGGAGGGTACAGGAGCACTTCTGACACCACTGTAGTGGTTATGGTGTATTTACATATACTAGCCAAACCGCTAACAAATTTGTGCCACAAGAATTCTTTGTATGATGTCAAACATATCAGTTGGAGAGGTACAATGAACAAGTATCTGAGAACTGTTGTGTGTTCTTGAGTTCTTTTAAGGTGAGCCCTGTTTGCCACAAAACCTGTGAATGTCAAATTCACCCTAAGGAAGGAATTAGTGTGATTTATTTTATATATCATGCTGGAAACTTGCAAACGTATATATTAAAAGGTAATGCTTACCGAAAGATTCTTTTCTTTTTTCCAACATGATATCCTTGAATAGATGGCGTAGCTAAGACCACAAATTGTACGAATGTCACTGGGTGGCCGCTAAAAGTTTTTCGATGCTGTCACGAAATTTGTGGACTGTGTGGCTCGAAGGACAGCTACTGATGGCTTCCATATTTGGAGTCTTTATCATGATGCCAAAGGCATAGTTAAAGGGACACTCCAGGCACCCAGACCACTTCTTATAAAAAAATAAGACCTTCAGTTATTCCATCAGAACTTTAGTCCCACTATATCAGTGAGACCAACTACGTTATATTGCCCTACCTATTTAGACAAACTATTGTACCTTTTAACTATTGGCAAATCCATTTTCCTGTATTTCTTTGTACCCAGACCACTTCTGCCCATTGGAGTGGTCTGGGTGCCAACTCCCATCACCCTTAACCCTGCAAGTGTTCTTAAAACACAAAAAGTGTTTTAAGCAATGCTGGACGTCCTCACGCTATGCATGAGGACCTCCAGCGTCCCCGGAATCCCCATAGCATTAAAAAATGCTTTCCTATGGGAAGGTCGGATGTGCGCACGCGGCCATTAGGTCTCCCCCGCCGACGTCAGCCGGGGCGGATCCTGACCCAGCGCCGAGGGACATTGGCGCTGGATTCAGGTAAATCACTGAAGGGGTTTTAACCCCTTCAGCAACATGGGATAGGGGGCGGGAGGGAGAGGGGCACCACAGGATTCGTGGTACGGGTTTGTTTTCCTGGCACTGGAGTGTCCCTTTAAGGTAAAGATTAAGGCTGTGGAACAAAATGTACAAGTCAAGTAATTTTTGATCTGTACATTTGCTATGAATGTGGCTAGCACAGTGCATTGATTACATTTTTCTTCCTTTTTAAGTCATCTGTGAATGACTTTGGAAGGTAGCTAAGAATTTAAAATACAAACAGACTTGTAAGTTTCCTAACAGATCAAAATAATGGCATATTAAGTCACTTATGGAGTAACTATCGCTCAGTCAGAATGCTGTCCCAGAGCACTGATTTCACTGCCTGTTCATAACGGCAAATAGTTGTTTAGAAAAGTCCCTATTCTCTTAGGTGTAACACATTTAATTGCGAGCAAGCTGTCACTTTCTAATATAATTGAGGCATCAGTCACTACAAACGAGCAGTGGGCTTTTTCTGTAGTTATGTGCAATTTGAAATCTATCATAACAATGAAATTCTCCTGTAACTACACATGCTAATACATTTCACTGATCTTATTAGCTAAACAGGAGAAATTATATCTCACATCGGCTCTATAGAAGAAGACGTAATGTTAAATGTATTCTCTCCAATCTGCTGTTTCCCTGGGGATCTTCTAAAAAAAATAAAAAACACTAAAGGGGAGACGGCAGACACTAATAATGATAGAGACCCCTTATTCTAATGCAGCAAAAGCAATATTTTTCAGATCTGCCATCTTTAACATTACATTGTAATTAGCCGCTCAGAAATGTGTGGGGCTCCAATATATATGTCCATTAATAACTGCTGATGTTACAGCGCCTGTTCCGCCTACATGTGCTGTTTAATTATCCTTAGAGTTCTTCATTTAAACAGACAATTACGAAAAACAGGTGGCTTCTAACTCACAGATAATGAATAGATGAATTTCAGTACATTTTCCTATTCCCCGATGTTTACTTTTTCATTCTTTCTCTGCAATACATTTTTTTTTTTTTTTTGCAGCTCTATTTGCGCTTATCAGTTATGGCGTTAATCAGGACTCGTTGACTTTTTCCGTGATTAATACCTTCGGTGCCTGAGGGACTCACAATACATTTCTGTGCGAAAGAAAATCTTTTAATACTGTGCTGAAATGTGTAACCTTTATATTGGTGTGGGGTTCGGCAAAACACTACAAATGAAGTGTCTGATCCGACTAGTGCTAACTGTATTGCGACCCACATGACGTTTTAATCTGCAGTGTAGGTGGAAAAAGGCCAACTAATTCTCACACTGTTGCTTTATGTTCGCCTCAAAATAAAATATCCATCTGGTTAATGGATATTAATGACTTAAAGAAAAATTAAAAATCATAACATAACAAATCAAACTGTTTCCCAAACATTATAGGGGACATCATGAAATATAGCTCTGTGTTGTGCTACAATTTAACCCATACAAACTAAAAGAGTGTGTTTGTAGTAAAATATTTAATCCCTCAATAACCACATTTTATATTTTATCATCATCCCAGTTAATCCCATCATGCCAGTCCTAGTTTTAAAAATAGCTTCTGTCGGTATGGAAAAACCTATTATTCTGACAACTCTTTGCAGTTGTTAATTGAGGGAGTTCAATTATGTTGAATAGGAACATAAGATTAGCACTCAGAACACTGTATCCACTACAGCCTGCTGGTTATGGGGGGGAGGAATTAACTAATGAGATCCAGATCAATATATGTTAATATATCAACTGGCATCCCCTTTCTGTCTCCCCATTTATACCATGAATTCCTGCCACGTGCAAATTGTGGTAGTGGTAAAGCCGCTGGGTGATAAAACAAAGTCACTGCCTGGTCCAGAGCTGCTCAGATGATAAAGATGGGCAAATGCTGGGTTGGAGTGGGTTGAGATGGGGAACATTTTATTTGGTGGTGATGAGAAGAGTTGGGAAACTAATAGGGGAAACATGGATAATGGGGGAAAAAAAACTTGAGAAACATATGAGATTGATGGGGACAAACGTGTGGTTAATGGAGATGATGAGAGATACAGTTAAGTGTTAAAGACCATTGATGGAGAATGAGAAAGATAGACACTACACTGATATTTTGCAAATAAAACTTGAATGGGAAAATTTATATGGGAAAATAAATATGGGAAAGATAGAAACCTTGTTCTAAACATACAAAAAAAAACAAACTTGAGATACAATCACACTGCTTATACACCCCCCTCCCTGAATTCATACATACAAATACACTTGCCACACATACACTCCTGCATTAACCCCTACTGACACTGTGCACAATACGTTCTCTCATCCCTACACCTAAACTGAAATACTTCTCAATACACACCTACATTCATACACCTACACTGAAACTCCTCTCAATACACTCCTACATTCATACACCTACACTGAAACACTTCTTAATACACTCATACATTCATTCTCCGAAACTGAAACACTTCTCAATACACTCTTACATTCATACACCTAAACTGAAACACTTCTCAATACACTCTCACATTCATACACCTAAACTGAAACACTTCTCAATACACTCTTACATTCATACACCTAAATTGAAACACTTCTCAATACACTCTTACATTCATACACCTAAACTGAAACACTTCTCAATACACTCTTACATTCATACACCTAAACTGAAACACTTCTCAATACACTCTTACATTCATACACCTAAACTGAAACACTTCTCAATACACTCTTACATTCATTCACCGAAACTGAAACACTTCTCAATACACTCTTACATTCATACACCTAAACTGAAACACTTCTCAATACACTCTCACATTCATACACCGAAACTGAAACACTTCTCAATACACTCTTACATTCATTCACTGAAACTGAAATACTTCTCAATACACTCTTACATTCATACACCTAAACTGAAACACCTCTCAATACACTCCTACATTCATACACCTAAACTGAAACACTTCTCAATACACTCTTACATTCATTCACTGAAACTGAAATACTTCTCAATACACTCTTACATTCATACACCTAAACTGAAACACCTCTCAATACACTCCTACATTCATACACCTAAACTGAAGCATTTCTCAATATACTCTTACATTCATTCACCGAAACTGAAACACTTCTCAATACACTCCTACATTCAAACACAGGCACAATGACATACCGCTCAATTACACTCCTGCATTCACACATAAACAACCTCATACTCTGTAAAAATTTATCAATTCAATATTTTTTGTTTTTCCAAATTATCTCTCATCCTGAGCATTTTCATAATGTATTGGTGCCCTTCCTATTCATCTGCCCATGATTATTTCCTCTCCCAGTATGAGCGGCCTTCCGTTCACAACTCTATCACGGTGCTGACAGTTAGTAAAGGTCCTTTTGAAGGGGCGGTGGGATTTGGTGTTATACAACCACACTTCCAATCTTTTGGTACTTCAAACAGTCGGCACAGTGAGGAAGCAGACAGAATCCAACCTGCACTTGCACCTGCTAGGCTGCTAACACTAAGCACACCAATAGTCTCAGCCCTTGATCTCATTGACATTTTTTCTTTTTATCTAGGTGGTTCAGTTGGCTAATGACAAAACCCTGTATGAAATACTTTGGCCAACAAATAAATAATAAGGCTGAGGGGTCTGGTGGGAGAAAGGCCTCCGCAGCAAGAGGGGTGCCTAGGGATACTTGTGTAGCAGACTCCATTCCCTTGTGTTCAGTTTCCGTAACCACAAATTAACAACTTGACACATTAGCTTGAGTGCTTTCCCTGGGTGTTCTACCGAACACAGGCAGCAGTATATGGTCGTTGAACGCCTGGAACTATTTTAGGCTACGCAAGTCCACAAACCCAGGCGGAGTTCGTACCGCTGCCCGTTCAACTTCCTGACCATCTAGACAAACGACATTCGGGAGATATGATCAACCGACTGGGGGGAGCATTTGCTCCATAACAGCCAAGAGGAACGTTCGTCAGTGTTCGCACAAGAAGCCACAAAAGCCGACTGGCCATACTGCCCAATCCTCTGGAACTGTTTTGGGCTATCACCTTGGTCAAAACTTTATTCGAACATCAATTTCATTCTACTGAACCGATCTGAGCGCTTTTTGGAAATGGTGTGCCCTCAGATATGATTTTTGTGGGGTTCCTGTATTATTTTTTTGTATTTTGGGGGATTTTAATTATGTATGTAAGTTTCTGTATTTGAGAGATAATTGGGTTATCCGAATTAGAGTTCAATTATCTCTCAAAAACATAGGCTCTTGGGAAGAAAAGCCTGTGTTCTTGATGTGAAAACCCCATGCTAGGGGCAAGTGCATAAAAGCCATGTGTGGCAGAATAAAGTCAGTAGTACTCCCAGAACTGTGTGTTGTCCAGTTACTGGGGAGGAGGTATTCTACTGACTTAGCAGTATCTTGTTCCTGATTTCTACTCTTGGTGATCCAGCGGTGGAAAGTCCTGGTCAGGACTAGGGCTCCGCTACAACTTGGGGGCAAGAGAGAACAAGGAGGAACTAGGGAAAAGAGAAGTTACTTTTGGTACATTATTGAATAAACTAAAAAAAGATGCAGCTGCTCAATGTGCACTGTTTCTGGTTCAGAAGGTATCTGGGACTTTATATATACAGTATATCTGGGGCTTCAAGCCTTGAAGTCCGCACCCAGCAATGCCACTGGTATGAACCAAATATTGTCGCCTAAACTTTACCAGATAACTAAAGCAGAGATATTCACTGGATATGTTTTGGGTTCCACAGAGCAATACCTTGGGTTTAAACATCATCAAGAGATCTAGAATTTAGGATCTAGGCAAACCAGGAAATACACGTATAACCAAATACATAATATTACCTCAGACATTGGGTTTGGCTGGTCTTCCATTGCCTCAAACATAAAACCGATACATAGGCATATATTCACTGTTATTTATTTAAAATCATGTAGATAGCTAGGCAGACAGAGATGTTTCTGATCTTTGCCTAAATAAGCGCACTATATGGGTTTATAGAACTAGAATCATTTTCTCTGAAGTATTATGTCTGGACTGAAGTAGTTTCTGTGGAAAATTAACTCAGTGAGATTTAAAGCTTTTCATGGTTTTGGAAACTGGTATATTACTTATAGGCTGAAAGGATTTCCTCCAGGTGGCTTGAAAGCTCTGAAGATAACTCTACCATGAAATAAATCCAAGCGTGGTTGCTGCGGCGTATTACTTTATTAAGCCCATAATTAATATTCCTCCCACTGGCATTCCTTACTGGGACCCCAATAATCCTTATTCTATTACTACCTCAGTTCTTCTTCTTTTATTCAATTCATTTTGTGAATGATTTTGAAAATTGTAGCACTTTCTGCTACCTTTTTACAGAAAAAAAGGCAATTTCTTTTTTTTTAAGTACTTTTATTTTTGCATCTTGGCGGACAAAGTGACATGACAACATTGTGCGGGCTTACGCAGAAGCCACCAAACATATTCAGTGTAAGTACATCATTGCTAGCTGTACAGGTATGCTGTAACAAGCCCTCACGAGCATTGATGCCATCTTTGTCACAGTCCGTCAAGGGGTTTTTCCTTTATTTCTTCTTTACATTGTGTAGGTGTAACCATTATAAAACATTAGAAAAACATAACATTACGGAACGTAACATAATAGACAGGTTCGTCTTGTCCCTCAACACAGGAACTCAACCGTGAAAAAGGCAATTTCTTGAACTAATTTGATCTAAACTCATACAAGATAGGAATTTCTGCCACAATCTCTTCCTTCACAAATATAGAACCACCTTGTGCACTTAACATTTTCATATTATACTTTATTTCTTTCCACAATGTCAAGCCTAAGGTTTTATCCATGAGAATGCATAGATTGCCTCTTCAGTCTTTTGTATGCCTTAAACAGAAGTCTTCTTGACCTATGTCCAGACTCTTTGTCACTCTGACACTGAACGTAATTGTACGACAGTGTTTTTTCAGTATGATCATGCACAATATTTCAAACATGGCTAGTAAATAACATAGGTTTAACAATTTATTGTTTTGACTCACATAAATAAAAATTATGTAAATTTGCAATACTATTCCGATTTATTTAATTTATTTACTCAATTCTTTAGACATTTTGATGTCATGGTAACTAAATAGTGATTGTTTAGTACTGGTAATTTTACAATATTTTGGAATGGCATATAAATATTGGCAGACATAAGCAGAAATACAAGAGTTTGTCACATTTAGTAGCTGTGGCAAAAGTAGATAAATGAAAAAAGCCAAATGGACCGCTTATCGGTATTTATAAGAAACATGACTGAATTTTGGACATAAAAATGTCTTAGAAAAGTAAAACCAATGTCTTTATGTAGACATAATGCCCACATTAGTTATTCCAAGAATCTGTGTTATACAGGGCTTCACCGGCTGCTATTACAACCTTAAAAAAAAAGACCTGTATTTTAGAACCATGACTCCCTCCTCTCGCTTAACGACTACTAAAACACAGCCTGACAATTTATCTGCAATGTTGCTATAGTGTGTATGTGGGTGACAGGTGCCATTTACAGTGTTGAAATGTACAGGGAGAGAATTGTACCATGGCAAGATATTTATTTTCTACACAGGATAAAAACTATACTGGAGCAAAAATAAAGTTAAAAGGACACTATAGTCACCAAAACAACGTTAGCTTAATGAAGCACGTTTGGTGTATGCATCATGCCCCTATAGTCTCACTGCTCAATTCTCTGCCATTTAGGAGTTAAATTACTTTGTTTATGCAGGCCTAGTCACACCTTCCTGTGACTTACACAGCCTTCTTAAACACTTCCTGTAAAGTGAGATCTAATGTTTAAATATCCCTTATTGCACATTATGTTTAATTTAAAATGTGTTATCTCCTGCTCTGATAATAACAATCTAGACACTATAGGAGCCAACAATGTGAGATTAATGTTCAATTTACAGAGCCGGAGATAAAAACTTCGAAAGCAAGTTAACATCCGACTGAAATAAACTGTTTTATTATGCAGGCTGTGTGGCCAGGGCTGCATAAACAGAAACAAAAGTGATCTAAATCCTAAAATAACTGAGCATTGAGACTTCAGAGGCACGATCAATACACAAAAACTGCTTTATTAAGCCAGAGTTGTTTTGGTGACTATAATATCTATTTAAATGTGACTAAATTTGCTTTACAATGCAAAAATAAGGGTAGCTTATCTATACTGATTATTGAGATAGGATGGGTTAAAGACTCACTCAATACGCAATACATTTTACAAGCACCTAAAAATAAGGGAAGCATAAGACATGGATGAAAGGAATTTTCTTGAGAAGTAGGCATTAGTTGCTAGAAAACCAGATGAGCAATTCCAAATATCATATGCCATGCCAATGGAAATATTTGCTTGTGTACTGGCAAATATGACAAATTATTACGCAGCCTAACCGTTTGTTTAAAGTTCCTCTTAAATAAAACAAATTTACTTCTTTAAGGAATATAGGTTTATCCAGCCTCAGGGAGTTGATATAAGTACTTCTACTCTTAATAACAGTAGTTCAGAGAGTTGTTCTGCGCAAAAGAATTTTAAAAAAATATATATTTTTCTATCTTTTTTTGAAGTGTGAATTACAAGTCTTCCTGCCACTAGGCATCAGTTTAAATATAGCTCACTTTGAAGATGTATCTGGTGTGAACTTTGTTCTACCTGAAGTAGAATCATAAACACAAGTGGCGTTTTCTTCAAGTTAAAGCAAAAAAAAAAAAAAAAGGATTTACAAGTTCATGTAGCTGGACACGAAGATAAAAAGCAATGCACAATTACCGTCAACGAGCACTTTATTATGTGTATAGTTTAATCGCTGATAAACAAGAAAGGGGAGAATAGATAAAATGTACCAGCAATGCCGAATCCCTATTCTGTAAATTTTATCTCTCTGTTACAGGGACGGCTTAAATATTCATAAGCACACACTGTCAGATTGTTCGAGCAAAAGAAATGGTTTAATAAAAGGCCGTTTTAGCTTTTAGCATTGCATTAATTAATGTGTTTTTTTACATTGTTGTTAATGTCTGCCATTATAACCGGAGATCAAAATTTGTAACAAAAAGAAAATCTGTATTTTTATATTTGGTTGTTTAGCCACTAAACAGTTAAATGTGCTGAATTTTTGGCCCTATATTTATACATATGATGTTGTATATTTAGAATAGGACATACATGCAATCATTGCAGCATCTTTTTTATTGAAGTAATGAGGCATAGGGTATTCCAGGTCTTAGACTAAAGCATGTTTAATATTTCCTGGGAGGTTATTACATATTTGTAAACCGCTGTATGAAAAGGCTGCTCAACCTATTTCCTATTTGCAGAAGGTTGAAAGTAATAACTTGGGTGAAACTAAGTTTATAAGTGGGGGAGGCAGGTAGAGTAAAATTACAAACACATAAAATTAAAGGGACACTATAGGCACCCACTCCACCCAGACCACTTCAGCTCAATAAAGTGGTCTGGGTGTACTGTCCCTATTGCACTTAGTGTTACATTGCAGCACTAAGTCTGCCTCCAGTGGCGGTCTAGCAGACAGTTACTAGAGGCACCTCTGGAATGTTCCTGGACTTTTGGTCCGGTAACTGACTCTGGATGTCCTCATATTGTACACGTGGGCTGGGTGGCAGCACTGTAACATGACTCTTTCCCCCCTGTGTACCCTCTTAAAGAGTTAATTCAACCACCATGACCACTTCTACTTTTTGAAGTGGTTATGGTTGTAGGATTCTGCTGTCAGCTTGAAGCACTGCACACCCAGAGATATTTTTAATTGTATGCTGGGAGCAAGCTGGTTCTGGACTGCCTAATGTTGATTCTGTGCGTAATTTACGCATCTTGCAGTGCACAAAGCTCGAAAGGGAGAAGCTCTTGTGTTCCCGACACCAGACACACTCATGGTTATACCCACATAGGTAGTTCTCTAAGAAGACGGCTTTGGCGGCCACCTAATGCCTCTCATTCACTGGTGCCTCGTGGCCACATAACTGGAGAACAGGGCCTGTAGCATGGGGCAGGCAGCAGAAGGCCACCACCAGAGGGCTGCCCAATATTAGTAAGTGCAAGAAGTTATAGCAGCAGAATTGGGGGAGGGAAGGGGAGCTCCAGCATAGGTACTGAGCGTCAGATAATATTGCAGGCTACCCCTGTGCAAAGATTGTATCTGTGAGGGAGCTGGCCAATACTTGTCTGCCTGCACTGGCTGGCTCCTTCACAGTGCAATACACCAGGAAGCTACTTAGGGATGGAGCAGGAGCAGGAAAAAAGTTAAAACCTTCTCCTCATTCAGTTAGGCTTCATCCCACTGCATGGGAGCTACTTTCATACCAGCAGCTGCTGCACGGTGCTTGCAGGCTCCAGTGGGAGCCGAGTGGCAGCCTCCAAGTTTGGGATCCTGTCATGCCAACTTGGATGCCGCATGGCGTTCCCCAGCTCTAAGTGCAGCACGGGCTCTACACATCAATGGTCTTGTGTAGTTTCTGGGTAACCATGGCAACCTTGTGCCAACTACGGAGGAGTCCTTTTAGTTACAGGACCCTGTAATACTAAGTCTCTTTATAGATAGTTTTTGTCAGGTCACATTATTGGGACACATCAGGCTCCCTTCTCAATTCACACAATAACATTGGTTTACATTCTGAAACTGTATTTTTGCAGCCCAGGCAGTGTACGTATCTTGCTCTTTCTATTACTTCATGCTAGCTACTGTTTCCCTATTTTTTGTGTGTTTGGGTTGCCCCATCCTGACAGCCAGGGCCGCCATCAGAAATTTTGGGGCCCCTAACACAGCTCAAGGTCTGGGTCCCCCTTCAAGCCCGCCAACAGGGCCCACCTCCAAATCCCGCCCACAGGAATACACACACACTAACAGATACAAATACTGAAACAGACATACACACATGCATTGGGATATAATGACACACACACACACACACATATACATGCAGACATACATACTGACAAACATACATACACATACACATACTGCATACTGATATATACATACATACATACTGACAGGCATACATACATACATACACACACACTGGCATACATACATACAGAAACAAACTGGCATACATACATACACTGGCATACATACATACATACATACACTGGCATACATACATATATATATACTGGCATACATACACTGGTATACACACATATATACACTGGCATACATACACTGGTATACATACACTGGCATACACACATACACTGGCATACATACACTGGCATACATACACACAGTGGCGTATCCTGGTTTTGTGCCAGCCCCCTCACTTTTGGGAATGCTGGGGGGGGGGGGGGGTTGGGTTCTCTTTCTCCCTGGGGTCTAGTGGGGCTGCTGGGCGGGCGGGCGGCTGGCGAGGGAGCACTTCCTCTGAGCTGTCTGCTCAGCTCCCTCGCGCGCCGCAGAGTGAGGCTGGGAGCCGGAATATATATATATATATACACACACTAACAGACACACACACTCACAGGCAAACACACTAACAGAAACACACTAACAGACACACACTAACAGACACACACACACAGGCAAACACACTAACAGAAACACACTAACAGAAACACTAACAGACACACACACTAACAGACACACACACTAACAGAAACACACTAACAGAAACACACTAACAGACACACACTAACAGCCACAGACACACACTAACAGCCACAGACACACTAACAGACACACACACACACACTAACAGACACACACTAACAGACACACACACACTAACAGACATACATTAACAGACACACACACTAACAGACACACACTAACAGACACACTAACAGACACACACTAACAGACACACACACACTAACAGACATACATTAACAGACACACACACTAACAGACACACACTAACAGACACACTAACAGACACACACTAACAGACACACACACACCCAGATTAACACGTTTTTTTTAAATTTATTTAAACACCCCCCCCGCCTCCTTACCTTTGGGAATGCTTGGGGGGGGGTGTCTCTTCCTCCCTGGTGGTCCAGTGGCTGCTGGGCGAGCGACACTGGCTGGCTGGCTGGCGGGCGGCTGGCGAGGGAGCACTTCCTCTGAGCTGTCTGCTCAGCTCCCTCGCGCGCCTCAGAGTGAGGCTGGGAGCCAGAATATGACGTCATATTCCGGCTCCGCCTCCCATCCTCACTCTGCGGCTGGCGAGGGAGCTGAGCAGACAGCTCAGAGGAAGTGCTCCCTCGCCAGCCGCCCGCCTGTGCCCCCGACCGCCCAGCAGCCCGCCGGCCTGTCTGTTAGCCGCAAGGCTAACAAGACATTTGCCCTGGGCAAATGCCGCCCAAGGCAAATGCCTTGTTTGCCTTGCGGCTAATACGCCCCTGAGGGGGAGATGGAGCTGGGGAGAGAGAGGGAGATGGAGCTAGGGAGAGAGAGGGAGATGGGGAGAGAGGGAGATGGAGTGGGGAGGGAGAGGGAAATGATGCTGGAAGGGGAGAGAGGGAAATTAAGCTGGGGAGGGAGGGAGATGGTGCTGAAGGGGGAAGAGAAAGAGATAGAGCTGAAGGCAAAGAGGGAGATTGTGCTGAGTGGTGAAAGGGAGATGGAGCTGAGTGGTGACAGGGGAATGGAGCTGGGGGGAGATAAGGAGATGTCTGTAGGCTACAGTGATTGTAGCTCAGGGACCAGCAACGGTAAGGGGACTGGGCCTTAACATAGCTAGGAGGCCGGCACAGATTATATGCTGCTTGGTAATTGCTTTTGTTTGCAGTGAGAGCGTTTAAAAAAAAATTAAAAAAAATCAGATTTTAGACCATAGGGGACATTTTTAATTAATCCTTACTTTGAATGTTGGTTGTCCCACCCTCCCTCCCTTAATTGTTTGGGGTTTGTTTCTTCTTTCTCCTGTTTGGTCACGGCGATGGGGGGCTGGATAGGTAAATTGGGGGTAGGACAGATTGGTAGGTGGAATTGTTCTAGTCAGTACGAATGGTTACCTGTTCCAAACTGGTTTGGGTAGGTTGGAGCTTGTTAGTGGCTTATAACCTGGGGGTGTAGGGGTATCGGGGTAAACCCCTACAATGTTATAAGTTGGTAATGGAGGCCTGCTGTGACTGTGTTGTGTGTTATTTAATGTATTGTATGGTTATGTTTATAATTACTTATTATTTAGTGCTGGGGTCATTGTCAGTGTGTATAGTGCTGTTAAGGGGTTGGAAGGATTTACGTGGCAATGTTAAGTGGCAAAAGGATAAATATGCGCATGTCAAGTCACAATATCTTTCCATCTCATTCCAGATATGTATCTTTAAAATAAGACATGGGGAGTTTTATCTGCCTATGGGGACGGTTCTTGCAGTTGTAAAAGCACTCTTAAGGTTGATTTAATTTTATATATATACGCATACATATTGCCTTTTGCCCTGTACTTATTTCTCCCAGTCTTGTTGATGCCTTGGTGCCAAAATAGCCTTAACTATAATCTTCTTTGACAGAGGATGTCATCCATGACATCACCAGCCTCTCTGATTTGTCTGTCTACTCATCTATTTGAAGTGACACTCCACTGCCCAAATAAAAATAAATAAAATCATTGTTTAGTAGATATACCCCAAATTAAAACTTGCATGCATTTAATTATGCATTTTTTCCAGTGGGGATATATCTAAAACAGCTTGCAAAAACTGCAGTTTTTTTTGTCTGCTGCCTTTGCAAATCCACCTCTTCTAACCCCGCCCAGGATTTCTGTGTCTGTCCAATCACAGATTTCCCAATGCAGCTCAATGAGGAGGCTTTGCAAGGTAGATCCTGTGGGCAATTTCTGCCTCTTGTGTTCAGTGCAACTATGCTAACCAAACCAGGAAGTAACAGGACCGGTTGTCTGCTTAAAAAGTCTAGGGGGTGTAACCGGTATAATTTATAAAAGTGTCAATTTCGACTGAAATCTGCCCTTTCCCTCCCTCCCCCCCAAAAAAGAGGACACTCTCTTCCCACATAAAGCTTATCAGTAAGCTAAAGTGTTTTAGGGGTCTGGAGTGACCTTTTAAGCGTGTTTTGTTAATTTGAAAATTGTCTTGAGAAAAGACTGGTGAGGACTGAAACGTCAACTTATATTTTCTGTACATTCTGCACAAATAAAGCCGCATTGATTAATACTAATACGAGTATTATATATATTTATATTTCTTGCCATCCCTTTCTCCTTAGCAATGCAGCAATCTTTGCTTGTTTTGGGGATTCTGTAAGTTGCACATTCTACCAAGCGTAAACAATGTTACATTGTTTTAAATTGACGTAATAAAAACAAGCGTTGATGTGAAAGACAGATGGAAATGAATATATAAACGGGACTATTATAAAGAATTGTAAAACATGAATTACTGCAATAGGAAATCTTGGTCTACAAATAAGTACTGGATAAATCTTGCAGACATAACAAATTATATTTTAAATTGCTTTCTTCTCAGATAGCTATAGTGAACTATAGACAATTTTAAAAAAACTTTAGGCTTATAACATGGAATTACTAGTTATTTCTTGATTTTTTTTTGTATTCTTCGTTATTCAGAAACGTAAATGCATCATTTGCAGTCAAGTGAATATACATGTTGGAATGTCTACAGAAGGGTACGAAACACGTTGAGGGTTATTTGGATTTAAGGATAAATTGCCAAATTCATGTACAATAGCGGAAATTATTTTTTTTTTAAATTTGACTAATCAGTTGACTGTTAGCTATGAATGTACTTACTGAATCCTTTCAGATTTGGCTATGTAAAAAAAAAAAAAAAAGCCAGATTGCTTTGAGGATTATAACAATTCAGCTTTTTTGCTAACAGACTAATTATTAATAAATTACCATACATGTCATCTAGACCAGTGGTAGGCAACCTTTGGCACTCCAGATGTAGTGGACTTCATCTGCACATTTTAGAGTGACCTTTAATTGTGGCCTGTGCAATAATCATGCTGTCTAATCAGCATATTGATGTGTTCACTAACACCGATTTAGACAGATTTGTCAACAATATTTGAGAGAAATAGGCCTTTTGTGTACATAGAAAAAGTCTTAGATCTTTGAGTTCAGCTCATGAAAAATGGGGGCAAAAACAAAAGTGTTGTGTTCATAATTTTGTTCAGTGTATATATATATATATATATATATATATATATATATATGCACAACTATGTATAGCCCCTCTGATGAGGCTCTAGATATGTCTAGAACCCTTCAAGTTACAGCTACAGTGGTGCTCCCTATCTACCTGGCACCAAGTGTGCTCCTTATCCGCACATTACAGTTCATGTGAGTGGCCATTCCATATACTACTATGTTTTCCTTATTTCTTTTTATGTACAGTGGAAAAGGCTACAGAAATGAACCAATGAATAAAACTCATACCACTAAATATAATGCTGAAATGGGAAGCAACTACCTCCTTCCATATAATAAAAACATGTCTGCAACATTAAATATGTTAATACTCATTGATCCACTGTGGTCAAGCAATGTTATCAAATTCTTATCTTCAGCAAGAGAAAATAGAGATTTAATTTAAAAAAAATTGAATAAAAAATATATACAATTATTTTGCCAAAATTAGTGTTTGAGAAAGAAATGAGCTCAAGTGTAATGCCGATACCTGCATTCAAAAACAAAAACACACACACATACATGTCTTTTATTCTTGGTCAAAGCAAGCCCTTAATTAAGTAAAAGAATTCCATGCTTGCCAGCTTCCAGGATGGCTGATGTGAGATACTAGGCTGTTGCTTAATATGTAGACATTGTAGTACTTCATTGTGCATGAATAATGTCTTAATTGGTCAATTCTTTCACAGTTTATTTTGCATTTTTGTTAAGGGCTCCTGGGCACCAAAGGTGATAAACAGGATATCCAGAAGCAGGTTCTAGTGTCAAATAATTAGGTGGTATTAACAGCATAAGTCAAGAAATAGAAAACTGTATAATTTAACAGATATCCCTACTTCAATGCACATTGTTAGAACGGCAGCTTTAAAAACGTCAGCTTTCAAACTTTATTGCTTTTAACTTGATCAGGTTCTACAGCTATTATGAAGTGCTTGCTGAAGATGGGTAAGCCTTGTGCCATTTTCTGCTCTCATTACCATCTTTGTCACGGAATGAAATATTGGAATTTTAATGTCTTTCAGAGAGAGTGAATTACATCTATGTGATGTCTTATAGCACATTCACGGCACTAGTCTGACCTTTTCAATATTCCACTTTTTGACTGGTTGGCCATTTAAATTTTTTTTTTCTATTTACAACCATTCTAAACTGCGAGAAAATGCTCGTCACGGACATCCAATAGGGAAATAGATCCTTAAAAAGGTCAATGTAGTATATAGTAAAATACTGTGATATATGAGAATATTTATGACAGTTGTGAAATTGCAATATATTCTTCTACGGCCTGGGAGAAGAAGCTAAAGTAATAAGTGGAAAGCCATGATCCCATGGCTTAAGCAAGATCAATAAATTAAATATCTATAAATCTAAGTAGGTTGGCTTTATGCATTGAAAGAGTATATGTCACTTAATAGTTAAATAAATGTATGATTGCAAGTAGTTATATTCATGTGTACTCAGATGTATGAGACTGGTGTTTTGGACTTTGCCATGTTGTCTTTATTCCAATAAAAAGTCTGCAATAGGATTAACTGTGTCTGGGCTCAATCTGCATTTGGAAGTATTCTAGAGGTTTACTATCCCCTGAGTCTGGAACACCAATATATTATTTGGATTAATGTAATTTGTGCCATTCCAAAGTTATTATCAGCATTTATATAGCACCGACATATTCCGCAGTGCTTTACAATTATAGAAAGGGAATATTTGAAGGATATGTTCAAACACGTTTACAATCTATGAGGATTAGAGTTAGGTTGATATAATCATTAGGTGCCTTGCCCAAGGACACTTACTGCTAAGGCTGTGTGAATGGAATTTCCCAGTTCCAAGTGACATTACCACCGCTCTAACCAGCCAATACATAGCGCGTGCAATAATTGAACTGCTGAAAGATAAACTTTCTCCAAAGCTTCAGTTTTTTTTGCTGACAAAAAAGTTCTCCTGTGCTATTGACTTGTAGTTTGCTCCATCTGTTCTTCCTTCAATTCTCACAAGATTCTCAGGCCCTACAGATAAAAAGCAGCTTTACAACAGGGGAGTTGCAAGTGGGTCCGGCAAGGGATGGAGACCCAAAGGAACTCCTGAAAAGATCAAAGTCTAATTTTGACATCATTTATTGGTAGGCCAGAGTATCCTGTAATACTGAGAGAGAAATAACACAACCAATTACATCATTGGTAACGGCGCCACATTAATGCATCATATTTGGAATTAATTATACAGCAAAGTGTGAGGGTATTGCTGCGGATTAATACACCATGGCTTGAGGTTATTACAACAGGTGTGGACTTAGAAAATATAAGTTTTTATAATGCTCTGAATTCAATCAATGATTTGGTGTCACAGTGTGTTTTTTTAGAACAGTGCTGTCGCCCATCCCATTTGTTCCCTATTAAGGGATAATAAGTAGCCTGAATAGTCAGTGTCAGTGGTTTGCACTGACGTGGCAGTTGTGGTTGCATCTAATGGCCATTGGAGTGGAACTAAAAACCTAAATGTATATAATATACACAGGGATTTGGAATAGCGCTCAAGGAACTTTTTTTCTTTGTTTTATAGAACATGTTTAGGGACGGGAACAGGGCTGGTATAGAGTGGAGTTGTGGGAAGGGCTTAAGTCAATATATTTGTGAGAGGGTCATACAATTTACCTGTGAGCTAAAGCTGGGAGTCTTGCTATTTGTTGCCACCACCATGCATCACTACACTGATAGTGTTAGTTGAAGTATGGGCAGTATTTACTTTGAACCACACAAAGCACGTTAAATAGTGGCTAGAACGCTCTGTCTTGTTTTTTTCTGATCACAAAACTGTTTCACATACTTCAGCCAAGTCTGGCTGGTTTTGATAATAGCTTTTTTCTTACAACTCTCCAATAGAGACATTTTAAAGGGACACTATAGTCATCAGAACCACTACAGTTTAATGTAGTTGTTCTGGTGTCTTTACCCGTCCCTGCAGGCATTTTAATGTAAACAGCGCCTTTTCAGAGTAACCTCTCCAGTGACAAACACTGCATGGAGATGCTGAATGTTCCTATAGAAATACTTGATTCAATGCATCTCTATGAGGAGATGCTCATTGGGGCCACATGATGTTTTACCACGCATGCGCAATAGCCTCCTAATGGGAAAACATTTGATTGGCTGAGATCATCAATTTTAATAATCTCAGCTATGGAGGCAGAGACAGCTTCTTTGAGACCAGCATGGAGTAAAGGTGAGTAAAATCACTGTTTTACACTCTGCATGGAGACGCTGAATGTTCCCATAGAGATGCAATGATTCAATGCATCTCTATGAGGAGATGCTTATTGGTGCAGTGTGGCGGTTTCCTATGGGAAAGCATTGGATTGGCTGAAGTCATCAAGTTTGATGATCTCTACTATGGAGGCGGAGACAGCCGCTTTGAGACCAGCACGGAGAAAAAGCGGGTAGAATCACTGTTTGATTACAAAGAGAGGGGAGCTGGACACCTAAATAGTTACCACTATCTTGTACTGTATACATATGTAATAGGGACAGGTGCCTAGCTACAGGGCCTTAATTAAACCTACCTTATAGAGAGTGCAATCATGTATTCTGATTAAAGCAGTTCACAAAATATTCTAATTTACTGAAATTGTGGATTTGGGGTTTTCATGAGCTGTAAGCCATAATCATTGCACTTATGACAAATCACGGCTTGAACTATCTTGCTTTGCATGTAATGCGTCTATCTCATATATTAGTTTCCCCTTTTACGTTGCATTAATTAAATTAATGAACTTTTGCACAATATTCTAAATTTTTGAGTATCACCTGTATATATCTGTATATACCTGCCATGACGTGGTGCAAAACCAGGAGTTTTTTTTGGTCAAAATTACAATAACATACAGAGCAGAAACACTGCACTGCACTATATATACAGTATGTATAATATAAATATATATTATACATACGTCATTGGGACAGGTGCCTAGCCACAGTGCCTTAATTAAACCTACCTTATAGAGAGTGCAATCATGTATTCTGATTAAAGCAGTTCACATAGCAAACACATTACACATATAATTACCTTTTCTCTGTTTTATTATTTAAAACAAGGTGTACTACTTCAAAGATGCCACACAATTCCCATAACAATTTCCCATGAAATTGGGAGGTTTAAATTGTTCACATTAGGACTGATCTCAATCAAGGTACCTGGCACATGGAGAGGTGATGTACATGCTGCCATTTGGAGTATATGCAGGACCAGAATAAACTTGCATCAGAGAAAGGTTGTTGTCATTTCCCTTTAAGAATATACAGAAATAAGGTATAGAAATTATACCAAACAAGTGGTGCGCTCTAAACAGTAGAGGGGTGTACTCACCCCTTTGGTACAGTGACAGTCTTGAAAAACTTGAATGTACATATAAAAGGAAACAAAAAAACAAGAAACAAAAAGATATAGTGCATATGTTCCAAAAATGGATAATTGGTAGTAAGTAATGACTGAAACCACTCACATGGACAGGAGCCTATATGGTATTGGCTCCGTAAAAGGATCCTTTATGCTCTTAGGGCAGCAACACACCCATTTATCCCAGGTAGTATCCCTCCAGGAGTATACAACGAGAAGAAAAGCAGAAAAACAACTGTGTAGAATTGCACATACTATAATGGTATTATGAGATATAAATAGTTGTGCTCACCTTCTGCAGAGCCCTGAAATCCCGGCTCTGAGGTTGATAAACAATGTGCTACTTTAGAGGGGGAATAGCACTCTCCCCAATGGAGATCCTGATGGCTAGGAAGGACTTTGGACTAAAGTATAAAATAGTAAATATACATTTATTAACAATGCATTAAAAACAAAATAAATGGGTACTTAGAAAGTAAAAAGATCCAATAAAAGTCCAATAAAAAGTCCAGAATAATCAGCTAAACACGTTTCACTCTATGAGCTTCCTCAGTAGCTGCATGATAGCCACAGGAATCCTTCTTTTTAAATGTTTGAAAGTCCTTGTGGATCCTCCTCTTGAAGTCACATGGTGTGGAATTAATCACAAATTGGAAAACAGGTTACACTCTACATTACAAGTTACAAGAGAAAACATCTGTGGTAGAGAATTTCCATTTGTTGACAAAATTGTAAATCATCAGTGATGTTTAGTTACGTAATGTTCATTGGTAGTAACATAATTTTAAATATCCAATGGTGTGACTGGTTGGCGGAAGTGACATCACTAAGTGATATTGCCAACCATCTCCATCCTCCATTTTAAGTGGTAACATAATTTTAAATATCCAATGGTGTGAATGGTTAGCGGAAGTGACATCACTAAGTGATATTGCCAACCATCTCCATCCTCCATTTAAAAAAAAAAAAAAAATATGATAACATAATTTTCAATGGTGTGAATGGTTTGCGGAAGTGACATCACTAAGTGATATTGCCAACCATCTCCATCCTCCATTTTAATTTTTTAACATAATTTTAGATATCCAATGGTGTGAATGGTTGGCGGAAGTGACATCACTAAATGATATTGCCAACCATCTCCATCCTCCATTTAAAAAAAAAAAAAAAAAAATCTTATTGCTGCTCATTGTGTTTGATATAGAATTTCCTACCTCCTGCTCTGTGAATTGCATGCCCGAGCTTGCACGAGCAGAGCAGATGGAAACGAGTGCAGCACCACCGGCCACGTAGAAGAGCCGCGCCGCAACACGGTGCACGGAAACACAGTTGCGGGTGCCGTGACAGTGAGCCCTGCAAGAGCTCCACGCGACAGAAATTCCAAGTTGGGAAAAACTTTTACAAAGGCTTTCCCATGCTTTGAAATGTCAGTAGAACACTCTGATTGGTTGGCTTTGGCAGGCAAGTCTCATCTCTCACAAAACTTGGCTGGGAACTCTCATGAGAGAGTGCTCTGATCAGGGCCGGTGCAAGGATTTTTGCCGCCCTAGGCAAAAAATTTTGCCGCCCCCCCATATGTCCAGCCCACCATGTGACATCACAATGCCCCGCCCATATGCTCTGCCATATGGGCCAACGCCAGTCTTCACAAAGTGTCTTATCTGAAAAGACAGTGTGTTTACATTAGAAAGCCTACAGGCACAGGCTATAGACACCAGAACCACTACATTATGCTGTAGTGCTTCTGGTGACTATAGTATCCATTTAATGTGAGGTAAATTAGAGATTAGTGCCACTAATAATATATTGGATTGCCTACTTACCACCAGATGAGGACAAGAGGCTGATGATGGGCTCAGTCTGGCTCCACAGGTCTGGTGTAGAAGAGGCTCTCTAGAGACTGTTTTTAACAGTGCTCACAACAATTAACGAACAGGAAGCAGCTCCATTTTTTAGGGCCCCTTACACAGCTCAAGGTCTGGGCCCCCAGGGGGCATACGCCTACAATGCCCACCCATAAATCCACCTACATGGCCCATCCGTGAGTTGGGGATGTTTTATGTGTGCAATTTGTGTAAGGGATGTAGTGTGTTTATAGGGGATGTAGTGTGTTTTTGCTTGTAAGGAATGCATTGTATGTTTCTGGGTGTGTGTGTGTGTGTGTGTAAGGGGTGCAAGGTTTGTTTCTGTGTATGTAATTGAATGCAGTGTGTGTCTGTAAGGGGTGCATTAATTATGTAAGAGAACGTAAGGGATGAATTGTGTGTTTCGGGTGTGTCTGTGTGTGAGTAGGAATGCATTGTTTGTTTCTGTGTGTGGGGGGGATGCATTGTGTATGTGTGTAGTGTAAAAGAGAGGGTTTGTGGGGTAGGATAGGGTCCTTATCCCCCCCTCCCTCCTATAGTGCTCCTTATCCCCCCCTCCCATAGTGCTCCTTATCCCCCCCCTCCCATAGTGCTCCTTATCCCCCTCCTCCCATAGTGCTCCTTATCCCCCCCCCTCCCATAGTGGTCCTTATCCCAACCATCCCTCCCCTAGTGGTCCTTATACCCCCCATCCCTCCCCTAGTGGTCCTTATACCCCCCCTCCCCTAGTGGTCCTTATACCCCCCCCTCCCCTAGTGGTCCTTATACCCCCCCCCTCCCCTAGTGGTCCTTATACCCCCCCTCCCTTAGTGGTCCTTATACCCCCCCTCCCTTAGTGGTCCTTATACCGCCCCTCCCTTAGTGGTCCTTATACCCCCTCCTCCCTTAGTGGTCCTTATACCCCCCCTCCCTTAGTGGTCCTTATACCCCCCCCCTTAGTGGTCCTTATACCCCCCCCCTTAGTGGTCCTTATACCCCCCCCTTAGTGGTCCTTATACCCTCCCCCCCTCCCTTAGTGGTCCTTATACCCCCCCCCTCCCTTAGTGGTCCTTATACACCCCCCCTCCCTTAGTGGTCCTTATACCCTCCCCCCTCCCTTAGTGGTCCTTATACCCTCCCCCCTCCCTTAGTGGTCCTTATACCCTCCCCCCCTCCCTTAGTGGTCCTTATACCCCCCCCTCCCTTAGTGGTCCTTATACACCCCCCCTCCCTTAGTGGTCCTTATACCCTCCCCCCTCCCTTAGTGGTCCTTATACCCTCCCCCCTCCCTTAGTGGTCCTTATACCCTCCCCCCTCCCTTAGTGGTCCTTATACCCTCCCCCCCTCCCTTAGTGGTCCTTAAACCCTCCCTCCCTCCCTTAGTGGTCCTTAAACCCTCCCTCCCTCCCTGGTCCTTAACACCCCCCCCCCTTAGTAGTCCTTAACACCCCCCCCCCCCCCTTAGTGGTCCTTACCCTCCCCTCCTGCCCATGTAGCGTGGCCGGGCGGCGCGGAACGCGGGACAGGAACCATTGTTTCCTGTACCCGGCCGCCGGCGGACTGACAGGAAATGCTCACTGAGTGAGCACTTCCTGTCATTCCGCCGGCGGCCGGGTACAGGAAACAAAGGTTCCTGTCCCCGTTCCGCGCTGCCCGGCCACGCTACATGGAGACCGGCAGGAGGGAGCGCTCTACGCTTCCCTCCTGCCGGTCACTCAAATCCGGCCGCCCTCACACAGCAGTGCTGCGCCGCCTGGGGCTTGCTAAAGCGCTCAGGTGGCGCAGCATGAGGAGGCGCACCGGGGACAGGGATACGGCGCCCCCTAGTAAGTTGCGCCCTAGGCGGCTGCCTAGGTCGCCTTACAGGTGGCGCCGGCCCTGGCTCTGATTGGTTGGCAGTGACATGTCCACACACTATTATTGAATTTTAAACTGACACCTAATGCCCACAGATGGGAGTATGAAGGGGGGACCGGTGCTAGGTCTCTCCTGGTATTTTATATACCAAATCCTCATGGAGATGACAATAGCTGCCCAATTGCTAGTTTTTAATTATAGTCAGCAGGCAAACTGTGTACAGATTTTTACAATTTTTGATTTTAAGCTTCCAGGCCCAGATTTAACCAATCCGGGCCTGAAATTCAGACCAAAGTCAGGGTCATTTGGAGCCTGCTTTTTTAAAAATTCAGACATTGTTACATACTGTGAAAAATATGTGGACTTTGCAGTTGAATTGCCCCGTACTGCAGTGAAGGATTTTGCCCCATTTGGCACGAGGCCATTTAAACTTAAATAGCCCTGCAAGATTCACTTTGAAGTTTATCTAATAAAGTTTAAAATGTAGGGAGGTGAAATTGAAAATCTCTCTTTGAAAGTTTAGATGAAAAGAGCAAAACTGACAATATAGGTAGGAACAGGTAGGTAGGTCAGTGAACACTGTTATCAGTACCTCTACAAATTAGGTAAACAGGGTGCGAAGTGAAGAATGATCTATTGTACTATTTTCCTCTCTTTGCTGAATTGTTTGTTGTAAAATGTTCTTTTGTATATGTCTGTTTGCACGTTTTTTTCTTATTCTATTTTAGAACAACCTGTTTCGGCATATGCTATAGCTGCCGTATTAATTTTGCTTTAAATGTGTTATCATTTACAGAAATTCAATTTTTTAATACATTTTTACAAGCATAAAAACTCATCAAAACTAGTCCGATTACAAAGTGAAGGAACATATATGAAAGAGACTAGCACTGAATTGTGTGTATAGAGAGGACAGGGCACTGCTAACAGTAACATACATCAATTAAAATCAGAGAACAAACACATTTAGAAATATTGTGGGCAGATTAAAGTCTTCTACGAATAGGGGTCCTTTAAAGCATAATCTTATTTAAAAAAACGTATACTACATTTTGTTATTAATGTCGGTTAACATTGGAATCTTTATTTTATATGTAATTGGTAGATGTGCATTTGTCTTTAAATACATTGATTTGTTCAAACAAAGCCTTTTCATTTTAAATTGAATAGACGTTTTTGTTTGATTTGTAATATAGAATTCCAAGTTATTTTCCCGAATGAATCGATTCCTTTAAAAAAAGTAAATCAAAAAGGTTTGTTTTTGACAAATCAATTCATTTAAAGATGAATGCAACAAATGAATATGTCTAGTACGGTAATTGGCACATTTTCTAAAATATTGTTTTGATATGATGTTGTCTGTAATATGTTGCTTTTAGTGTTTGTCTTATTTCTTATTGACATTTTTACTATTGTTTATTAATTGCTACCATATATAGCAATGTACAATGAGTATTTTTTTTGGTGATCATTTAAAAAACACATAAAAAAACAAACAAAACTACCTTGCAACAATATTCTTAAGCATACTGTTTAAAATTTGAATCAATTCAGAAGTATATTTTTGCACTTTGATGGACACCATAAGTCTGATTGATCTATAATCTGATCCAGCAGCATAATGCAATAAAGTGTCTCAAATACAGCATCCCTAACATTCTACATTCGCTCGTTTGTGTATGTAAGGTAGAGAGATGGTCTGATAATGAATAATGTTTATTTATAAGTGTTATCTACGTAATGTTTATACATTAAACATTTCTTTTTAGAAGGTTGCATAGCACAACAAATACAATGAAAATGCTTATCAATGTGCTGAGATTGATTTAAGCTTGGATATTGAATTTGTCAGTATCTCGCTTCAGAGCCTGATGGAAATTAAACAATAAAATTGTCATGGAGGATATATTTTTTTTTCTTGATTTTCTGTGAGATGCATATGTTGTTGTAACATCTAGAAACATACATAAAATTGGACTCAATGTGCTAATTGAAGATGCCATAAATGGTGTTACAGCATCCTTATGTTAAAATACTATTCGCTACCTGGGGAATCTGAATAGGGGCATAACCCAACCACCCCAAACCAAAAAACAAAAATTGTTCGTATTATAGACAGGAAGTCCCAGAGCATAAAGCATAAAAACTACAATGCTAGTTCACAGGGCCAGATTTACCTTTAGGCGAAATAGGCACCTAGCTTTTTTTTTTTTAGCATATTGTGCCTTTATGGAACTTAAATGGTAGATGGGGAGGGTTATGTACCAGAAGCCTTGGTCAGTGTACTTAGACGTCCATGATTGATAGTAGGGCTGCAAGAACAGTAATAGAGGGTCTGAAACTTAGTGTTGTTCCAGCTCCTCCAGTGTTTATGTATGAGGCTGGATAGGAAGATATTATTTCCCATCTGCCCACTAGCAGCCTCTCACACAGATAATACCTTGCAGGAAGAGTGTGGGGACTGCACGAGTGATGCACACTGTATAATGAGTTCATGCATATCTGATATCAATCATAGGTGGCAGACTGCAGAGAGTAAGAGAGGGAGTACTGTGCAAATCACCTTTCAAAATCCACATTCCGTAAACACTCCTCCCAAAACCTAAACTATTCCATTCCTTATTCTTACATTTAAACATGCAAAGCTGTAACCTGAAAAAAAAACCCTTTAAGTTAATCCTAGGTTTAATTTCTCTCAAGTATTAAATACCCTTTGTACCCGATAATAAACTTAGCCCAACTCTAACCATAAACTGAGTAATTCTAAACACCCCATATACCGCAACTATAATTCATCAAGTCAAACAGTATATTTCAAGCAGAAATATACACATACGTGTATATATATATATATATATATATATATATATATATATATATATATATATATATATTAGACATGTGCAATTAGTTTTTTTCGGAAATTCGGTCATTCTGATGCTTCCAAATGTCCGAATTGCAGAATCGACGAATTTCCTAAGTCCCGAATCGCCGAAGTGCCGAATTTTGGAATTGCCGAAGTGCTTCTGATTTCTGACAAGTGGCAATACAGGAGAGGGAGGGGAAATTAAGGGAATGATGACAGAAATCTAACCCTAGTGTTAGGGGTAGGGTTAGGGAATTGCCAAAGTCCCGAATTTCGGAAGTGCCGAATTGCCGAAGTCCTGAATTTTGGAAGTACTGAACCGAACCAAATTTTTTGCCCATGCACATCTCTAGTATATATATAAACATTTGCATTTATCAAATACCAATCTATGATGTTTGGATGGTTTCATTCCTGCAATGTCCAGTTAATAAATGAATTAAACTCACTTTATCTGCTGTTTATTTATAAATATTTTGAAGGGGGGGGGGAAAGGGGGGCAGAGCTTTAAAATTCTGTGCCTACAGACACTTGACATGTAAATCTGGCCCTGCTAGTTTGTATTCACCAGTTGGAGTAGGGAAGTTTATATGCATGAATTTTATAGTAGCGAATGTGTACGAAACAAACCAAAACGAATTTTTCGGTCGTAAACATCTGTAGTAATTTTCAGAGATTTGACAGTTCCCTGTTCCTTCACCCCAGTAAATGCTATTGCAGTGTGTACCGTAAAGCAGCAGAGGTAAGGACTGGGTGACAGACTAGTTTCAGAATGCCTCAGGTGAACTCATGTGGACTTGGGCATCTATGGAGAAATTCCATATGAGTCATCTTCGTCATACTGATTGTATTCTTGTATTGGACCTATCGTGGAAACATTTCTGTTACTTCACAATTCCCCTCTCAAATGTAAGGTCATAGGCAGGATTTTCCAGTGTGTCTAAATATTTATCCCACATTTGTGTAATCACTAATGTTCGTTTTGCATAAATTGAAAAGCACTTTGGATAAGAACGCTATGAAAGAACTGTTAAATAAATAGTTTTTTTTTTTTTTAACTCTTTATTTTTCTTGTGCATAGATTGACAACAAGCGTGTAGAGCCACAACAGCATCTACAAGCATTTCCATAACATTTCACAGTGTGACAGTTTAGACGGCACATTTTTTATATTATATGAAGAGAGCAAGCTCTTAAACATCGTTTTTGTGATAAAACATGCTAAGCTAGACATGCATAAAACAGATCTAGTTATAAGATGCATATAGTTTATTAACTGCGCGTTTTTAAGTATAATTATCGCTTAGCAAGTATAAAGTATAATAATAAATAAAAGAAAATAATAAAATAAAATAATCAAGCTATTTACGCTCGTTATAAACTGAAGTTTGAGACAATAGCAGTGTGAACGCATTAGCCGTATGAGTATGCATATTACTATTTATCATATATAAGCTCACTTTTGCTTATTGTGAGATATGCAAGTCTCGTGTTGAGCTTATTAAAAAAAATATAAGTAAAATACGCTAGGTGTACGCATGGTATAGACTGAAGCTTAAAACCTATTAATAATAACTTATACGTAGATATGAGGACTAATAGGTGAATACATGTGATCAATGTTAAAGGTATGCAAGTTGCTCAAAAGTTAGGCTTATTAACATGTGGTTGTTGCTTTATGCTTGGCACATTTTAGTGATTATGACGCTTAAGTAATTATTAAACATAAGGGGAACAAGCTTTGTCTAGTAGTGAGACTCAGATATCAAAAATACAGTTTGTTCTTGCTTAAATGATTGGGTTTAGTTCCCTGACATGTTGCTTGTTAAATGTTATAGCATTGTCGAACTAGTGTGTGTCAGCACATAAACGATAGGCAAGTCACAGTGACATTTTTAAGCGAAAATGTACATTGAGGTTAAGAGCAATATTGCTGCAAAATGTCGATAGTCCAGCACTTTTTTTTAAATAAAAATAACATAACATAGAAAAACAATGATGAAAGCTGTGCAATGCCTATGAATGATAGTAAAACAATGTTTGTTATAGCGATTACGTCTTAGGCACTTATATTAAATGCCACTATTATTGTGATAGCTCATTGTGTGGGATAGCAGTAGTTGGTTACACTATAATGCTAGGTTCAAAGTAGTGCTTAGACACGATATGCTGTGAGAGTTTAGACTATGAGGCATTGTATAACAGACGACATTGCTGAAACTTGCCTATATTGCATAATCACATCGCTTTTCACTCTAAACATGGGTGACCTAGTGTATAATAAAACATTACTTAGGGTAAAACCACTGGGAACAAGTGTATTCGCAAATGTCCCGAGGATCGCAGGTTAGTGCTGGCATGGGGTGGAATTTTGCATCATATATGGATTAGGCACCTGAGGCTGGATACTTCGTTGTTATAAGAGCTCGGAACTGTCCAGGCTAAGAGTACCTGTGGAGGGCGGTGTATTGGGTGCTTCAGCAGATACCTATTGTCGGTAAGAGCTGGGCTTTTTCCCTCTGTGCCTCTCCCTTGTAGCCCCCTAGCTTGCTGACACTGCTTCGGGAGTCGGCTCCGGCGGTGCCTCGTGGAGTCAGCTGCCGCACAGTCGCTCGTGTTGTCTCGATCTGTGCGTGGAGTCGGTTCAAGCTGCGATGGATGCTGGGATTTTGATCAGGTGAGTTGCTTGTTTGTAACGGGTGTTGTGCAAATCCGGATGATTTCATTTGCGAGCAAGGGATTGCGCCCGACAGGCCTGCCACCATTTTCCGTCTCTGTGCCCGCTGGTACCTGTGTTGTCGGGCGGCCATTTTGGAGGCTCGTGGCGTCTGCCTATAGTAGTTCCATCTTGCTGCGGGCCGCATCCACGAGGTCACCGTTATCTCGGCTTGATGGTAGTTAGCTCCCCTCCTCTGCAGGGCGTCCCTGAAGCTTGTGCAGAGGTGGTCAAATGTCTCCAGAGGGGACATGGGTGGCTGGATGCGTGTGCTCCATTTTCTGTATTTACGCTGGGCAGCCGTTATGGATTTGCCCTGTGGGTCAGTTGCCCCAGTTTGACTTGTGTCTGGATCGCCTGCTTGCGTCCGGTGTGGACCGGGATATCCCCCGCCGGTCCAAAGGGGGGGGGGGGTAGGTTGAAGAGAAGTCGCTTAGTGGCTTTTGTGCGGAGGATAGCGGCCGCCTCTCCCCGGCTTCAGCCTCAGTAGGCCACATCTGTGTCTCTGTGTTCCCGGCCTCCACGGGCCCCGGGGTG
The DNA here is from genome assembly GCF_036172605.1 of Pelobates fuscus. Lineage (NCBI taxonomy): Eukaryota > Metazoa > Chordata > Amphibia > Anura > Pelobatidae > Pelobates > Pelobates fuscus. The sequence continues at coordinate 51,851,560 of NC_086324.1, forward strand.
GCATCGTTGGATTCAGGAGGGCACCCCCCACGTGGGTGGTGCACCCCCGAGTGGCTTTGGGTGAAGTGGTCGCTGTTTTTGCCCCGGATCGTGCCCGCTCGGCATGAGCCCATGTCAGTTGCGTCTGCACGGCTCGGTGGTCAGCTTAAATAAATAGTTTTAAATACAGATGTGCCATGTGTACAGCTCTGCAGGGTTAAACAACTTTGAATTGTTTGCCTGGTGTTACCAGCAAAGCATGTACATTTAAAAAAAATAATAATTAATCTATGAATGAAAAAACTAGCACAGCCAGTAGCTAACGTTTAGAAAACTATTTGGATGTGCTAAAGATGTTGACATTGACAGTGCCTATTTAATGTACCAGTAGTAGAATTTGCCTATAGTATGAACTGTTTGACATCAAAAGTGCCTTTTATTTTAATTCATGTTTTAAAGGTCCCGCACTGTACAATTGAACAGGCTTACGAGCACGTTGCATTACGGGAAACATTACATATAGATGTATATTCTAACTGGACCGACAGCCCGGGTTTTGTAAGGAAAGATTTACCACAAAGAAATATATCTACTTTATTGTAATCACATTTAGTTAACAAGGAAATCACAGTCTCTTTAAAATCAGTTTATAGTAAAAAATAAATGTTGTTGGGTTAGTGGATTGGAGCAAACGGTCCACAAAAGGTTTATTGAAAATTAAAATGATTAAAATGATGTAAGATAGTGCCTTTTAATTAGAATGCCATCACAATGTTACACAAAGGAACTCTGATACTTTACCACATCTGGAAGTATCTACAGCACAATACAGAGTAAAGGGTTAATTAAAAATTCATATACTTATCACGCACTTTTGGAATCAGCGAGCGTTCCACCGCGTCTGCCTGAAAGACGCTTATCAAGGAAAAGCTGATTTCTAGCTCCCATTTTAAAGAAGTTCACGTATCGTAAGGATGACAGCAATGTTCTCATCTGTCCTATTACCAGCTAATTAACAAATGAAATGTAGATTTTAGGCATCAAATTGATGTGTAAAGTCATTACACTGTCAAATCTATGTCAACCATGTATCTGCCTTGCCTATTTTAATGTTGCATGACAGTGAGAGGAAGTTTAATTCTGTGTACATAAAAAGGAAGATTTAGTACAACTGCTATAATGAGAGCCATTTACACGCTGTGTACTTTGCAGCTTTGAATACAAGAGCTTGGGGAACAAAATAAAGCACGTTTGTTCTATTATGGCTAATTGTGAGTAGCTGAAAATGTATTTCTGCCCCCAGGGCAGTTTTACATGTTGTCTGCATGAAATACTTCAGTGGATGCAAAGCTGTCGTGACATTTAAACCTTTAAACGTGGTGGCACTATCTTCAACATGTCAAAGAATGTTCAGCCACCTTTATCTTTTTAGTGATATTCCAAGAGTGGCGAATTGAAAAATTGTTCTTGTCAAGAGAAGCTGGCTTGTTAATTGGGACTACAGAGCTGAAAGGCAAAAGGATGTCTTGTTCGCGGGTTTAAACGCGTTACAAGATGAACTACAGCATGCACATCATACTTCAATGAGAAACAGTATCTTAGTAGGTGGTTTCATGTTCTTTAGATATGTACGGCCACATCTACTAAATAGGGGGTTTCTATAAAGCAAAAAAGGACCACGTGGAATATGTCACACCTGAAAGTTTGTATGGTTCAATTCAAATTCCACAGCAATATTTTACATTTTTGAGGCACATTTTACTCATAAAAGGAGGATTTTTGTGTTTTTTGTGGTTTTGTTATATATTTAAAAAAAAAAAATTCTGAGGCACATTTTACTCATAAAAGGAGGATTTTTGTGTTTTTTGTGGTTTTGTTATATATTTCAATAAGCTGGGAATACCTACCACCTTTTAATACTTACCCTGTCAGCTATTAAAGCAGTAAAACATAATTTTTATTTAAGTTGAAGAGAGGGTCTGGACTAATTGTCCTTGCCTACTTTACTCGTGTTATGGTTGCATGACCAGTTGTATTCACATCTTCATTACATTATCCAAAAACACAGTGGTGGTGAAGAAGGATCTGGCGGTTAATAGCCTACCCCCACTACCCAGGGGTTTGGGGATTAGTAAAGGAGGATCAATTCTTGGGACACCTCTGGTTTATTTAAATGTGTTTTGAGCAATGCATTATAGGTTAGTTTTATAATTGTCAGGGTTTGCTTGGGAAGGGATGCTGACAACATAAGTAGGAACCCAATATGCAAAGAAACCACAATACAAATCAAAAAGGTAAGAAGGAAAATAAGTATACTGGTAACAAGAACACAAATGGATAACACAAATGCAAAACAAGAACACACCACACAACGCAACAGGCTGGGATATGTGGAGCAAGACTTCTGGGACTAAGGCCTTATGGATACAGGGAACAACGCCATAGGACACTGAGACCAAACATGAAACAAATCCAATGAATTGGCAATAGAAAAAGGGTCAAGGCTAGACTAATATGGTAGAAGCTAAATAGAAGGTAGGGCCACCTCGGAACAGTCAGATCTCTTTAGTCTGGGTGCAGGAGACTGTAACAGCACCACAGCAAGATAGTGGTAATGTGAGGTACTGCACCAGATTTTTATTTAATTATTTTACACTTTTGTTTCTATTTTTTAAATTCTTTATTTATGTTGTGCATATAGTAACAAACGAACTTGCAGTACCACAACAGCAGCAGGAGGCATAGACAAGCATAGTAAAACAGAGACGTGACATTTGAGACAACTCCCCTTTTTTTTTTTACAAATTATAGAAGTCACGATAAGTGAGCAAAAGTATGTAGCGATAAAGTGTAAAGGCACAGACTATTGCATATTAGGTGCAACATAAGGTATGTGAAGAAGTTTCAATACTCATGCCTAAACTAAAATCATAAATTAATAATACTAGCTAACTCAAGGAAGGCATCTACTACGTGTTGCACTTCTAGAAATGTGGCAGGCTATGTTAATGTGCCTAAAACACTTGAGCAAAGGTACCACTGGGTATGAGCCATTAAGGAAAATAAAGACAAGCCTAAATGCTCATATTGCAGTGCCAACCACCCCACACCACAGGCAGGCCAAAAAAGAGAGCCCACCTGTATGCCAGCAGCATTCTCTCATCTTCCTGTCAGCGGGGATCTTGCTGCCAAGAGTAACGTGATCTGCTGTGTCTCAGCTCCGCGTAACTTTGGCCCCTGGCCTTGATGGGAGCCAGTGCCCTCTGTCCCTGGATCCCTCTTTTCTGAGTGGCAAGGTTGTAGTCCTTCAGGTTCCGGATTTAATAAATTTGTTCTGTGTATGCTATATATTTGATAATATTAAAGGAACACTCCGGCTACCATAATAACTTTATCTAAATTAAGTTGTTCTGTGTATGCCCCTGGGTGCACTCTTACCTTAAGGGGTTAAATTGGTTTAGAAAGGTTTAACCCCAAAAGTTGCCTCATGTGCCGATCTCCAGGTCTCCCAGGTGGCACCCGACATCTAAATCTCAGTTACAGGAAGTGCGGAATGCTGCCGGGCAGGGGAACCACTAATTGACTAGAACGGTCAGCTGACGTTCTAAGCCAATTAATAGCTCTCCACTGCTAAAAATGAAACCTTTCGAGAACGGATTAACCCCTTAAAGTAAGAGTGTGCCTGGGGGCCTCTTGGCACCATAGCAACTTAATGTAGATGAAGTTATCATGGTTACCATAGTGTCCCTTTAATAGTTTAGTGCCTACCCCTAGCATTAACCAATTGTGCCTTTATCTATATTAGCAAAATGTATTGATGTAAAATGCATAAAGAGTGGGCTATATGTAAAAACTGACATTTCATTACAGCTTTTGTATGAGAACAAGCATCATTGATTCAGAAAGACTTTTTCGTTTTTACAGCAAGCAAATATTCTACATAAACAAAAACTTTCAATGTTAATTAAACTTTGATATGAAATTCCTCGTGGTTGGGGTATAGACAACCCTTGATAAAGTCGTCACTGCATTATGTGAGTTGTGCTAGTTATATAGATTTTGTACACATAACATGAACTTTCCCACCTATTCTAATGGAAACCAGTTCATATCCCCAGGTATACCAAGACCAGTTGTACTACTAGAAGAATTCTTCATAAACATTGATAGCATCTTTGAATATTTACTAACATGCATGTAGATGTTGTTTCTTATGTAAACATCTATGATATATAGATCCTCGGGTTACGAACTAAGAACGTGAAACTCGTGTTCTTTAAATTGAGGGGAACATTTTTAAAATTCGAATTTTGTTAACTAAGAATCAGGTTTCTGTGTTCACTAATGCAGAACATCAACAGGGTTGTTTGCCAAAGTGGGGATTCCCAGTGAATTTGAAATTTAAGGCCTAAGTAGCTGAAATGGAAACATATCTGACTTAGAAAACTATTCCAGTTTGGCTATTTTGACCTTAAATTTGAAATTCACTTTAAATTATCACTTAAGTTAATAACTCTGCTACAGTATCATCTACACAGACACATGTTTTTATTATTTCAAATTATCATTAGTGCTTGGCCAGCTGTCAATCCAGTTTATCATCGTCTAATGGACATTCTATCAGTGTAGCTACATGTGTATTCCTCTTGTAAGGTTACAGGGGATTTGCCCACCTTGCTCAGTACCCAATCTATTTAGGAGTCATATTCAACTTATGAGCCTGTTTCACTGTAATTGTATTGCTATTGAGATTATGCAGAGAAAGGAGAACGAAAATGTATATTGGCTACATCATTGACTGCATGCCTGAAATTCTTTGCACTATTTGTCCTCATATCAAAGCAGTCATTTACCTTGACGGTAGCAGAGCAGGTTCTTCTAGTTCGGGCCGAGTTTAGCATATTAAACAAAGTATACACAGACTAGGTTTCAGGGCAACTGATTTCCATTTAAACAAACCCTTAAAGGGATGTACTTGTTTATATAGGGACACATGACTTGGCTTGCAATGAGGTTTTAGAGTTTAAGGAAGTTTTTAGTGTTTTTGCCAATGATATACGGCAGGTTGCTTCCACACTGTCATTCTCTGAAGTTCTGCCTGTGCATAACACTCAGAATGACAGGTGGATGCATATTAGGGACTTTAACTTGTGCCTTGGTGAATGGTGTCGGGAGCAAGGATTTGGCTTTATTTCTCATGGTAGCTCTGTTTGGAATGGAAGTAACCTGTACAAAAAAAAAGAGGTTTGCATCTTTCTCAAAACTGAAAAAATGGTCTCAGTGAGCATTTCATAGCTTTTGCTAAACTAGGAGGGGGCGGGGAGGGTGGCTAAAGGGTGATAAAACATCAATCCAATTGCCCCCCAAAACAAGGACAGAAGGTGCCTGTAGCAACTGTGTTAAAAATTATAAGCTTAGAGTATTGTCTACAAATGCTCGCAGTTTAGGGAATAAGATCCATGAACTTGTGGCAATAATGGCAACTGATAGTGTAGATTTAGTCGCTGTTACTGAGACATGGTATAATGAGAAAAATGACTGGGACATAGCAATTTGCTAAATTAATACAGATGGGTTAAGCAGCTAAGTGCCAAGTGCTCATGGCAGAAAAAAAAAAATAAGACAACCAGTCGTGGAGTCTGGGAGAACTAGTCAAAGAAAAAGAGCTGGGACCGAAAAAGACAAATAGAGGGGGAGAAGGAGAGAAGGGAGAGAGGGGAGAAAAGAAAAGAAGCAGCAAGAAGACTGAAACAGCCGGGTAAGGCAAATTGAAATAAACAACCCCTTTAATAAGTAGCCTTCACCCTGATATCAAACATGGAACGATTAATCTGTTTATAATATTCTGTGTGAAAAAACATTCTTTTTCTCTCTCTCTCTTTTTTTTCCCCCTTATATATTTTTAATTTTCCTATTTTTTCTGTGGCAATATTGCATATTTTACACCAGTTGTCATAGGCTAAAGAGTATATATATAATACAGTAATATTTTCATCAAAGCAATAGACCACGTAAAAACTCTGCCAAAAGAACAAAGTAAAAGAAAAAGACATAATGGCATCTAAAAAAACACTGGAAAATAAACAAATTACAAAAAGCATCACAAGAAAGAAGAGTGTGCACTTTTTTTCCCCCGCCTCAGTCAGATAAAGATACCCAGCCCAGAATCCAGGATGACTCAAGCTTGTTTGAAACTAAAGAGCTTGAAATAGATAGTGGGTCACCAGAAAACCAGTGTTCAGAACCGACTATCATCACTGCAGAGCACTTAGCTAAATGCTTTGAAGCACAACTGGTTAAAATCAAAGAAGAAATCTTTACCTTCTCTACAGATATTAAAAGTGACCTAGCCAAGATCGGAGAAAGATTAGTAAAAATGTAAGAGAAGACGGATAGCATCTACCTTCAAACACAGACCAACACTAAAAGGTTGAAAATACTAGAAGATAAAACAGCAAATCTACTAAACAAAATTGGAGACAGTGAGGATAGGTCACGAAGAAACAACCCCAGAATAAGAGGCATTCTTCAAAATATCTTGGCATATAAGTTAGAAGACTACTGTGGGGGGGCGGAGCTTAACTGCCAAGCAGATCGGACGGGCTGTGAATCAGCTCCTGCACAAAAGCAACTAATATGGGGGAAAATACCCCGAAAACAGTCACGTCCCCGAGCCTGAGGGCACATGTCGAGTCGGGGAAACCTGGGGGCAACGAACAAACCCAAAACCAAGCCTCAACATACCCGGGATCCCGTTCAACGCACTTGGGGCCTGCCAGCGGCCGAGCCAGGGAGAGACGGCCGCTCTCCTGGTTGGTAAAGCCCAGCAAAGACCCCTTAATGCGCTCTACTCCCTCCCCCCCCCCCTCTGGACCGGTGGGGGTCATCCCGGTCCCCGCCTGGCTCCTGCGGTGGTCAGCCGAGACAGCAACATGAGACTAAAACGCACTGCTGCAAACCCTTACAGAAACTGCCTAAAATGGCGGCCGGCAACGCGACCCGCATGGCGAGTACGATGCTGACACCAACACCGCAAAACAACCCCCAACAGAACCTAACGATAATCCTGATCCGCTTCTGGGACACACTCCTGAGGTGAAAAACAGCAGCCCGACCCACAATGGGTGAACGGAACAGTGGATGGCGGGGAAAACGAGGGATGTCCTTGGGCAAGACGCTGCCTAAGCCACACACACGGAAGCCACTTAGCCCACCTGGGCTGCAGGCCACCGGGTCGAGAGCCCTGAAGCATCGCCCACACGGGCGGAGGAAAAAGCCCTGCGAGCGATTGAAAACGACAAGCTCCTCCGTCACTCCCATAAGTGGAGGTAACCTGGGTCCTAACGGTAGCCGAGGTTGTGGACAGAAGATGCAGGCCAGCACGCCAGCCTGGGGCAGGAGGGACACCCTCGATGACACCCACACAGTCCCGGAATTAAGCTACTTCTGCAAAGAAGGTATAGGGTGAAAGAGACTCTGACAGGGGCCCAGTGAACTCGCCACACAGGGACACTGACAAAATGCCAGCCCCCTCCTATGCAACGCTGACCGGCATAAGCTATATGCACTGTACTTTCCTGATATGGGGAGGAACTTTCTGCCGTGGCCCAACCGAATTTTTGTTACCTTTGCTATTACTCATCCAGTGGCATCAACTCAGGCACGCTGGCATAGCCTGTCTATTGTGAAATTGTGCAGCTTACAGCAACTATCTTAGATAAACCCATACTTAAATATCATCCCAAACTGCACTTGAAATGCATGAGTGTGTGCATGGACACTATGTCAGTGTGCCCAAACTCTGAGCACGCTTGTTTATTGGCCACTGGTACAACTCTTGTAGCTACATCAGAAGCACCCACCTAAATTGCTCAATTTCTCCTCTGGTATGACAAAGGATGGGGGACACCCCAGTGGTTTTACCGTTATTTACTGGTTTTATTACTTTGCTCTTGATATTAATGTTTACTAGTGTTTAATGCAAACGGAAGTTTTCTTGTTTTATCCAGCAATCTCTATTGCATATATATATATATATGTACGGCATTTATCATAAAAAAGTCCTAGCGTCAATGTACCCAAACTCGTTATAATTAGGATACAACTAAGTCATCTAAATGTGACCAGACAACAAGCCTGACATTTAACTACACTTCAGCTTGCATATATAATATATAAAAAATGTGCAGCTCTCTCCATGCCATATATGTACTAAAATTGTGTTTATTTCTTGACTGCATATGCTGTTGTGGCATTGTACACGAATGTTAACCCCTGCATACAAAAATAAAGAATAAAAAAAAAAAAAAAAGAAGACTACTGTGAAGACTTTTTTTTACATTTTTGGGTCTATGCCCAAACAAAGAAACCAACAACATTGAAAGAAGTCACAGAGTCATGAAACCTAATACAGTACCAGAACATGTACCAAGAGATGTGACCATGTGCCTGCATTCATTCTATTTCAAGACATTAGTGGTACGTGCTAATGCTGCTAAAGACCTAAAAGATTCACCGTATTCACAAATAAAAGTTTTTCAAGACTGATCTTCACAAACAAGATTGAACATTTGTAGCATTTACTGTTATACTGGGAAAACATGTAATAAAATATGCATGGGGCTTTCCGACATGACTGCGCTTAACTCATGAAGACAACAAGTGTATTTTCCACAAACCGCAGTCCCTTAAACAATGGCTTCAAGAAAATAACTTAAATTAAGAAGGAACCTTGGTTTAGTCATGTAATAAGCAAGAATAGAGGGGTTGAAATGAACTAAAATGAGATATATGAAGAAACAAGGTTTAAGTTATGAAAGAGGAGAGGAGAGACAGAAGGTTGGGGGAAAGGGGAAATAAACACAGGTATAGGTAGATGTGCACAGTGTGTAGAATTTACAATAAGAAATGGTCTAAATATATATCTAGTTCTGAAAATAGTCATAGAAGTATAGAATGCATTAAATATGAAATCAATGCCTTGATAAAAAAAAAATTCAAACGGTTAATATATAAATAATTAAAAAGCATTATAAGAGGGATAAGATAGAACATCATTTTTGTTTATCCAGTTGAGAACGGGAAATAAAAGTATAGATCATTTATTACTATAAGCGAAAGACAACACTAAAGGAAGTATGTATGAAACACGAACAATTATATATATGACTTAAGATAGATATGAAACAGAAACAATTATATATATGACTTAAGATAGATTTACACATGTCGTGGAAATCTGTAATATATATTTCAAATAGTTGATAGTAACATTTGATTTATAAATATAGTACACAAGAATACACATAATTTTTAGTTATTGAATATCCTGCACATTAATAAAATCATTATAGATAAGAAACACCAGTAGTTGGCTAACCAATGGAATTTAAGTGTTTTTAAACATTTTAAAAACAATTTTCCTCTGGAAAACAGTTAAGATCTAAATATTTTAAAAGCACTATAAGAGGGTTAAAATAAAACGTAATTTTTATATACCACGTTGAGAATAAGAAGTAAAAGTACAGACCAGTTGTAACTATAAGGGAAAGACAACACTAAAAGAAGCATGCAGGAAATACGTATAATTAAATTGCTGACTTAAGATAGATTTACACATATTGTGGAAATCGGTAATATATATTTCAAATTGCTGCTAGTAACACTGGATTTATTTTTTTTCTTCTCCTTCTCCTTTGCTCAAATCTACAATAATAGGAACCTGGCAAAGGAATTACAAGGGCCAATAAATAGGTCCTAGAAGGGCTAGGCCACTGGTTCTTTATAGAGCAGTAAGGTGTAGACAGGGGTTTTAGTCGACAATCGTAGGAGACTATTGCCGACAAGTGTGTTAGGGAGAGTGATTCTCCAGTAGAGAAGAGTATGTTTAGCTGGGAATGTCTGTTTATTTGCTACAAGCAGGCATTTTTAGTCAATCAAATTCATGCTTTATGTTATTTGTGTTTTGGGAAGCAATGAGTTCCCTAGTCCCTCCAGTTGAGAATAGAATTCGGTTAAGTTATGGTCATTAGATTGGTTACAATGAATGCGCAGGGCATTAATTCGCATTTTAAAAGATATACAATATTAGACTATATGAAAAGAGAACACATCCACATTGAGGCCCTTCAAGAAACTCACTGGACTATGCAGAATAAACACAAATTTAACTCAAAAAGTTTTCCCACAGTCATAAGTGCAACTTTATCTAAAAAGAAAAAAAAGGTGTAGCTTTAATTTTTCCTAAAGATATTGCTTTGAAAATAATTCATCAGGTTTTGGATAGTGAAGACAGATTTATTATTTTAGTGTGTGAAATCAATAATCAAAAATACACGCTACCTAACATATATGTGCCAAATTCATCACCAATTTCATTTATCAAAAGGTCTGGTTGTAATTATGGGAGATTTTAATTGTATTTTAGACCCTGACTTAGACAAATGTTCATTGGATAAAAAAAAAAAAATACAATGGGAACTTAGTAAATAATGCTAAAAGATTCTCTGAAATTATTAAACTGCAACTCAGTGCCCTGTTGAGGTCTTTGGTTTACCATTGAGCGTTGCACTTGTTATTTGGATTTCCTGGTTACTGATATTTGGCTTTGTCACTTGTTATTCCGTCTCTCTGTGTCCCTTTATCTCAGCTTGTGTTTTGACTATCCCTTTTTGCATAATCCGACCATTCTAAGGATCGGTATTGCAATTATCTCTACTCTGTCCTGTCTGCGTGTTAAGGTTCCCTAGTGAATGTTAAAGGATCTAGACGATATATTAAAAAACATAGACCAGATTGGAAATTGAATGACTGGGTATTAAAAAATTATATGAATGTTAAACATATTCAAGATCTAACAGACTTGTTTTTTTATTGAAAACAGAGGGAAAGAGGTTTTGGCCCCAGTCACTTGGTGCGCATAGAAATGTGTAATTTGAGGCCATCTGTTAAACTTAACATCTAAAAAAAAAAAAAACTAATAAAGACAAATTTATAAACTTAGCAGAACTACATATAATCCTAGACGATTTACATTATCAAAACAAACTTGTTACCTCATTACAACTTTCTTATAAAATATTAGATTCTGAAAAAATGAATGAATGAATTATTAATTACAAGGCAAATAAAGCCTTAAGTTTCCTAAAAAGGAAATGGTACCATTCAGGGAATAAAGCTGACAAACCTATGTCCAATCATTTAAAAAAAGAAAGCGCGAAGAGAATTATTAATAAAATTATTGAGAACGGTGAAACTTTATTGAGACCAGAGAAAATAGGCACAGTCTTTAGTATATTCTATCAAACATTTTATAATTTAATAAATAGACCTTCAAAAATAGATATAAGTAACTGTTTTAACAATATTTCTCTGCCAAAACTAACACAAAACAAATAATTTCACTTAAATACCGGTAAACCATTTACAGAAATAGAACTGATAACGTGTATCGATAAATTAAAAAACAAAAAACAAAAAAAAAACACCTAGGCCGGATGGATTTAATAATCTTTTTTATAAGTTAATGAAAAATAACATAAAAACAGATCTGTTGGAAACATTTAATGCCTTTGGCTACTCAACTGAAATCCCCAAAGAATTAATGCAGGCAAATATTGTCACGATATCAAAACAAGATAAAGACCCAGAATTTGTTAAAAATGATCGACCCATCTCCTTGCTGAACATAGATATTAAACTGTATTCTTCTATGTTGGCAGAGAGAATGAAAACAATAATTAATAGTCTGATGAATCGAGATCAAGTGGGATTTATTCCGGGCAGATCAGCAATTCATAACATTAGAAGACTCAAAGACATTCTAGGCAACGTACAGATTTTGGGGACTCCAATGCTGGCCATTTCGTTAGATGCAGAGAAAGCATTTGACAGGGTCAGCTGGGAGTTCATGAGGGCTTTAGTGTCGGCGTATGGAATGGAGGGCAAGGGCAAGTTCATGGATACTATTAATGCATTATATAAATTTACGACCGCTAGGGTAATGGGCCAGGGTTTTGCATCTGCCTGGTTTCCGTTAACTAACGGAACTAGACAGGGGTGCCCTCTGTCCCCTTTACTTTATATTTTGTCTTTTTAAACGTTCGCCATAGCCATAAAACAAAATTACAGAATTTTAGGTTTTAATCCCAACTCAGGTAACATCAAGATAAATATGTACGCCGATGATGTAATCTTAACAATACAAGATCCGGTTCAATCAGTAACACGTGTAATAAAAGTATTAGAAGAATTCTCAAAAGTATCGGGACATAAATTAAAGGGACACTATAGTCACCAGAGCAACTACAACTTATTGAATTTGTTATGGTGAGTAGAATCATTACCTTCAGGCTTTTTGCTGTAAACACTGTATTTTCAGAGAAAATGTTGTGTTTACATTACAGCCTAGTAATAACTACACTGGCCACTCCTTAGATGGCTGTTAGAGATCCTTCCTGGGTCATGGTTGCCAAAAATGCATCCAAACATTCAGTGTCTCCTCCCTTTGCATGCAGACACTGAACTTTCCTCATAGAGATTCAATGATTCGATTCATCTCTATAAGGAGATGCTGATTGGCCAGGGCTGTGTTTGAATTGTGTTGACTCTGCCCCTGATCTGACTCCTTGTCAGTCTCAGGCAATCCTATAGAGAAGCACTGTGAGTGGATCAGGCCACCACTTCTGATGCTGTCAGCAGACAGCTTGTTATTCTATGGCAAACAGCATGCAGAGCTACAGCTTCAGGCTTGAATACAAGTAAGATTTTGCTATATTTAGGAAGGCATGAAGGAGCCAGGGGGGCTAAATGGTGGTTTTAACACTATAAGGTCAGGAATACATGTTTGTGTTCCTGACCCTATAGTGTTCCTTTAAATATGGACAAATCAACAATTTTGCCTAGTAACCTCTAATGAAGTCAAAAATAAAATTAAAGAAAAATGTAATTTTCTTTGAACAGAACAGTCATTTAAATAATTGGGCATTGAAGTATGCTCCAATCCAAGTAAGATAATTGAATGTAATTTCCTCTCCTTAAGCTCGCAAACAAATAAACTGCTGAAAGAGTGGAAATCGTTGGAATTCTTGTGGTGGGGAAGAGTAAACATTATAAAAACATACATATTACCAAAGTGGCTCTTCATGATGAAAATGATACCTCTCCCCATCCCAGAGAGTTGGTTAACGATGATTCAAAATGCATTTTTAAAATTCATATGGCAAGGTAAAAAAACAAGAATGGCTAGTAAATAGTTAGCTCTAAAAAAAATACAGGGTGGTGTGGGTTTTTCAGTAATCCAACAATATTATAAAGTGAGGTTTTTATTCCATAGTATTATCACAGAAATTACTTCATCCAAGAAAGAACATTGGTATGAAGTTGAACAGGGTGTTATGGAAGAAAGTAAAATGCTAAAATTGTTTTGGTCCATGCAAGAGTCTAATTCTTCACGTCTTAAATTATGTGCTGGAGGTATTGTAGTGAACTCTATTCTGAAAGTGTGGTTAAAGATAAAAAATGATATGAAAACAAAAACATTTATAATTAAAGCTCTACCCTTTAAAATTCTTACATATAATATCAAAGACTTAAAATTAGACCGATGGACCAATGCTGGTATTGAGAAAATTTCAGATGTAATGGTTGGTCCTAAGATTATGAAATTTGAAACTGTCAGAGAAAAATGTACTTTACCACTCTCTGAATACTTTGACTTTATAAGGATCAAAATATTTCTGAAAATTTTTTTGCCTCGCAGAAAATTTTGAAATGTATGAGGCTCTGGGAAAACTTATAACAGGTTATGAGATGAAAGATCTTTCAAAAAAAAAAAAAAGTGCTGATATTCTGAGAATGTCTGAACCACCTCTAACATTTCCAGCACTTAAAAAATGGGAAATGGACCTAAATAAAAAAAATTCAAAAACACAATGGACAAATGCATGGAATTTAGTTTTAAAAACCGTAAACTTTTTGAATTTAACAGAATTACAATTTAAAATTAACAATAGACTTTATTTAGTACCTAGTCTTTCAGGCAAGATATAAGGCCAGAATGTCGAGGATGTGTGTTGGAGATGTAAGGCCAATAGAGGGGAATTTATACACATCTGGTGGAAATGTGATTTAATACAAGTTTACTGGAATAATTTACATTCTCAGATTCAAAATATTACAGAAGTAGCCTTACCTTTTAGCCCTGAAATATTTCTAATGCATTTTGAATTAATTAACGCCAATAAAAGTCTGAACATTTTCCTTATACATATAATGGTGGCAGCAAAAATTCTTGTCGCCAGATACTGGAAACAAGATGTACTGCCAAACTGGTTCTTAATAAAAAGAACAATTATTGTTCCAGTTAAAGATGGAAAATGGCCTAGTTAATCAACAAGATAATACTAAGGAGTATATTGAAAATTGGATAGACAAAATTACTCTTTCATCAATTAACGCAAAGTAGTGGACATCTTTCTGGGTTATAAGGTCCCTGCAAAACAAATGCTTATGTTTTTTTTAGACTGTGTTCTTCTTCTCATTCACCTTGAATAAGAAATAAAAAATATAGCTAAGGTCAGACTAGAAGATACTCATCGCTCAATATTAGTATGTAGATGTTTTGTAACAAGATAAAGACTAGAGATGAGTGTATTACTATGTGATTGTATAATATATTACTGCATCCTTAAATCCTGATCCTATACTTGAGTAGATTCCATGTCTTGTTTTTAAATGTCACTGATACATATGTTTTAACATGTGATAGTAATCTTTAATTAACTCGATTGGTTTTGGGGTTATTTAAACACTGTTGTTATGCTGTATCCCTTATGCATGATTAAGGCTCTCAGGAGCCGAAACGTCGCACTTCTTTTGGTGAGGTGGTGAACCCACAAATAAATTCACCTTCTGTATCCTGGAGTGCTGCCTGTGTTTTTCTTCTTTTATGCTGTTAAAATATCCTGACTTCCTTAATCTCTTTATGTATGTTCACCGAGGAGAACAATTAATGTATAACAGTCATTATGGAGTTCCAGAAAAATAGTGCTTTTTTTTTTTAATGTGGGTACAGCGTATATATAAAATACAGCTTTCTTAGGGGTTTGTACGACAAAATACAAAATCAACCAATCAACAAAGTTTCAGTGCAGAACATTACGTATGCTGTTAGTTAATAAAAAAGACAATTGCTTTACTCGAGGGTCTTATCTCCAAAGTTAACGCAAAAGAAACATTTCAGAAGCAGTTGCAGAAACTGCGCACATAAGCATGATTTAAAATGTAGCTTTTAACCTCTGCAAAAGTAGAAGGACCTAACTAGGAAAAAAGGCTTTTTTAACCCTTTCGTTGCCTGTATATATGACAAGTCCCCTTTTCTGGTATCACAGGTGGAAATGTCAGCCAAGGTATATCCAGATGTACTAAATACATCTGTGGGACTTTAACTATTTCTTCACCTCTATTTCCTTTGGCCTCTTCCACCCACAAAACCATCCAAAGAGAGCCTATCCAGGTATTTGTCGATACAGGATAATATATGTTATTAAATCCACATCTCGTTATGCAACACACTCATAGGATAATGTATATATTTCTTTATAACTATTGTATGTCTTGGGGAGGTCTCTTGTTCTTTTTCTGACTCTATATCAAATTGCCTAGATAGGGCGTCAGCCTTAATGTACTTAGGGTAAAAAACAAAAATAAGCGCTCTCAATCTGTTAGTGAGCTGCAATTCACCAACAAGGTGACGTACTTAGGACCTGGTCTGTACGTGATGATAAAGTTAAAGTGTGACAAGAACAATGACCATCTAGCTTGTCTAGAAGACAGCCTTTTAGCATCTCCAATGTATGCCAGGTTTTTGTGGTCAGTTATGATCAGGATGGGATCCTTGGAACCTTCCAAATGATGTTGCCATTCTTTCAGAGCTAGCATAATGGCCAAAAATTCTCTGTAACCAATATCATAGTTACACCCTGCTGGTGACAACTTTATAGAAAAGAACTCACAAGGATGCAAAGGGGTATCCTAACTCTCCCTCTGAGAAAGAACAGCCCCAACCCCTGTTTCAGAGGCATCTACCTCTAGTATGAAGGGTTTGCTAGTGTCAGGATGTACCAATATGTCAGCAGAGGCGAATAATTTTTTAAGAAGCTCAAAAGCTTCTCTAGCTTCTTTAGACCATATAGTACAGTACGTGTCATATTGGTGATGGAGGCTATCACAGTAGAGAAACCTTTGATGAAGCTCCTATAGTAATTTGCAAACCCAATAAACATTTGAATGGCTTTTAACCCATTAGGTAATGACCAGTGTAGAACTGTACCTCTGTCTGGTCAAATATGCATTTCTCAAGTTTGCAATATAGCCCATTTTTAAGCAAAGTTTGCAATACTTGCTTCACATGCCTATGATGAGTCTGGAGATCGGGGGAATAAATGAGAATATCATCCAGATATGCTAATACAAAAGTTTAAATGTAGTCTCTGAGAACATCATTATTGAAATCCTGAAATACGGCCTGAGCATTGCACAGCCGAAGGGCATGACAAGATACTCATAGTGACCACTTCTCGTATTAAATGCAGTTCTTCATTCATGACCCTCCTTCATCCTTACCAAATTGTAAGCACTCCTAAGGCTGAGTTTTGTAAACACCTTAGTGCCCTGGAGTCTGTCAAACAATTCTGAGATAAGGAGAATGGGATAAGCATTTTTGATGGTGATCTTGTTCAATGCCCTATAACCAATACATGGCCGTAACTCTCCATCTTTCTTGGATACAAAAAAGAACCCGGACCTTAAGGTGAAGATTTACTTATGTGACCTTTTTGTAGAGACTCTTTTATTTAATCCTCCATAATCCTACTTTCCTGTGGTGATAAGGCATACACTGCCCTCTTAGGGGGCATAGTGCCGGGTAACAAAATCTCTGGAGTAACCATAAGATCTGTGAGGAGGTAGCGTATTGGTGTGACTTTTACTAAACACTTTTTTTAACCTCCTAGTACTGCACAGGAATTTCGGTAGGCTGAGGCATAGGAGTAGGTAGAGCAACAATGCCCACTCTTTTAGTAATGGGTAACTTACATCTCTCACTACATTCCCAGGACGTACTTGAAAACCAGAGTAATCTGAATATATCTTTCCTGGATAAATACTTTGTTAATATTATTATTACATTCTTTACCCCATTCCAGTATTTCCCCCTTAGCCCAGTCAATATGAGGATTATGCTTAACAAGCCATGGGAATCATAGTATAATGGGACAAGAAAGGGAAGCAATTATCTGAAATGTAATTATTTCTTTATGTAACAAACCTATGGTAACAGTAATAGGTATAGTTTTGTGGGTAATTAGAGGTTGAGAGAGAGGTCTCCCATCAATGGCCTCGACGACCAAGGGTGATGATCTCTCCTTGATGGGTAGGAGGTGTTTACTGACAAATTGCATGTCAATAAAACTTCCTGCAGCACCTGAGTCCATCATCGCTTTACTTGAAAACCTCTTCTTGTTGCATAGAGCAGTAATATTAAGGAGAAATCTACTTTGGGTAGTACCAGGGAACATATCCATCACACCTAAGACCGGTCCCCTTATGGTTCTTAGGTGCGCAAGTTTTCCGGATGTATAGGACAAGCATTTCTCATATATCCTTTCTTGCCACAGTATAAACAAAGGCCCTCTTTTCTCTTATACTGTCTTTCTGCCTTTGACAGTCTCATAACCAACAACAGGACTAAAGAAGCGAGGCGCAATGACATATTCATACGTCTGGTTCTATTTCTAGTTATCTCCCTTTCTTTAAGTCCACATGACCTGTCCTCTTTGGCCTGTCATTACCTCAGTTACCTGAGAATGCGTTCTTGTTATAGGTGTGTATTTTGTTGTTCCGACTTGGCTCTATTTTTGACTACCCTGATCTTTAAATCCTAGACTTTGGCTCTGTTTTAATATTTATGTAATCCTTTACCCTCAGTCTGTCTCTAGACTGTATTGTACAGGTAATACTCGAAAAATTAGAATATCGTGCAAAAGTTCATTTATTCATTTATGGAGTTGGGGTTTTCATGAGCTGTAAGCCATAATCATCGCACTTATGACAAATCACAGCTTGAACTATCTTGCTTTGCATGTAATGCGGTCTATCTCATATATTAGTTTCCCCTTTTACGTTGCATTACTGAAATAAATAAACATTTGCACGCTATTCTAATTTTTCGAGTATCACCTGTATACTGTTATTCATTAAGCCTGGCCACTCAAAGGACCGGTAATTTTGTATTGTATTTCCTTAGTATAGATACTCTTTCCCCAGGTTTATCAATAGGGCTTTACTATATTATTAAAGTAAAACTGTAAAAAAAAAAAAAAGAAAAATGCCAATTGAAGGAGCTACTTTAACTTTTTTACTTTTATATATCTGAGCTGCAGCAGAGCAGTACATTTGATAATGAATCACTGCCCTTTTATCTGATCATGCTTCCACTAACATAGACGTAATTATGTACGAGTAAATGTTCATTTATTTGGAAAGTCCCCAAAAATTGATACGTTTCAGGTAGTTTTACTATAAAACATTTTTTTCAGACTTACTCAGTCCCAGCATTATCATTCTTAGTTTTTACACAAGAATCAATCATGAACAGGGCTTTACTATTTTAAAGTAAAACTGTAAAGAAAAAGAAAAATAAAACCTGCGCTCTCTACTAAATCCCTATATATATTTAAACAAATGGAGGTTATTTAGTTACTTGGAGGGAATGCCAGCCTGCCATATGGAAAGCCATATTTGCAAATTGCTGGGCTAAGCTGGAGGAACAATTTCCTGCTCCACCTCTCTTGCATCATGAGAGAGGCCAGTGAAACAAACCACGAGGGTCCGGTTAGCCCCTCTGGGTATAATTTGCCAACAAGCTTCTGTTATCTCTCTCACATACCCACCTGGGCTGAAGATCACCCAGGTCTTGACCCCACCACATCCACCACCTCAGTGATGGTCTATTACCCGTAAGACCTGGACCTATCTGGAAAGCACTTGGTTTCTACGTATCCCCGTGTCCGTTGAAAGGAGATGCTAGCCTTTGAGCAAGTCTTGGGCTGGAGGGATGCCCTGCCTCGAAAGCCACACGCCGACTACCTCAGCAGACCCACTGGACTTTTAATATGCTTACCGAGTGTAGGTGTTTGATAAAGCTTACACCTGTGATATTGGATGGACTATCCATACTGAGAAGGGTGTCCTGAGATTTCCGATGCCGCCATTTTGTCTTATTTAGTGTGTTTACATTTTTGTTGACCTGTTGTCTTTTTCTTTATTTTCATTCACTCATACTGCCTAGTGTCTCATATAGATCTTGTGTACCCTTCCAGCGGTAATTTACCCTTTCCATAGCGTGTCTCACTACCCCTTTAATCTTATTAATAATACTAGCAAACAGTTCTTGTGCCTTATAGCATATCCTGATACTTTCACTCTTCCACATTAATATACTGTGATCTCCCGATCTTATTTTCTCCTTTTGTAAAAGAGGCTAGTTTAATTATACTGTGACCCAGTATCAACACTCTCTTACTGTAATATTGTGCCCAATCTGCAATATTCTGGGCACCTATCCTTACTCGTGTGATATCGTATTTTTATTTTTCTCAGATTGTCCCGATTGTGTTATTGTACTTCATGTTACTTTTATTCAATAAAACAATGATTGAAAAAAAAAAATACAGTTTTACATTTAAGGCTACTTAAAATCACCTATCTCAGCAAACAAATATGGGGATTTAGTTCCACCATATGGGCAAATTGTGTTAAACCCACTATTACTTCACAGTATTCCAATATCGATATATTATGTTTTTTAATAATCTGTCGTAAGAGCATTGTGATTATATATAATGCAAAATTAACGTGCTTTAAAAAGCACAGTTAACAAAAATGAGGTGTCAAAACTAAACAATAGGGATGTGAATGGGCCAAGAAATTGGTTCGGTTTGAAAATTCGGGTAAGTAAAAAATTTTGTCTGCTTCAGCAATTCGGACCAATGGCATTCGGTTTGGTTTGGCACTACCGAACTACTGAACTTCGGCAATTTGTAACTTTGGACATTCATAAGCATCCAAATGTCAGAAATGCATGAAATGAATTGCACATGTCTAGTAATTGGTTGTGGTGGCAGTCCGGGCACTGGGAGCCCTATAAATGTGTAAGTGGTTGTGGTGGCAATCCTGGCACGTGGAGCCCTACAGATGTGTAAGTGCTTGTGGTGGTTGTCCGGGCACTGGGAGCCCAATAGATGTGTAAGTGGTTGTGGTGGCAGTCCTGGCACTGGGAGCCCTACAGATGTGTAAGTGGTTATGGTGGCAGTCCTGGCACTGGGAGCCCTACAGGTTTGTACAACAGACAGGTAGAGAAACAGCAGCAAAGAGACAGAAAGTTGAGTAACAGAAACGCATAGGTTAGAAAGACACTGGGGAAAACAGCCATAAGAGAAATAAGGAAAAGTCTGACAAGGAGAGCGAAAACTTAGATAGGAAAAATGACGAGATACAAGGATGAATGGAGATGTGTATTTAACAAGGAGAATGCTTTGAGTGTTCCTTTAAGTATATTTTACTTTTATTAGACTTTTGCGTACAGACTCATTCCACTCTTTAGTACCTTAATTTTTAATCTATAATTATTACATCGCAAAGACAAACAACCATAGTGCAACCCTAGACAAGCCTGACTCTTGAGATCAGACCCATGATCAGTGTGATCAATGATGCAAGTTGCAACAATATCACTAGACAAATGCCTGGTAGTACATTATATTTTGGTTTAAGAATGCATCGTCACCAGAAAAAACAGTAACTCCATTTACGAATTCTACACTAAGATGGCAGAACCGGGATCCAAAATCAGGACTGTTCTCCTAACTTCAGTTCAGATATGTGGTGTGTATCATTTAAAGGTCCTGGGTACCATTATTTATTAATGAGGTCTATACTGTAGCACAGGGGTAGGCAACCTACAGCACTCCAGATGTTGTGGACTTCATCTCCCATAATGCTCTTACAGCCATACTGCTGGTAGAGCATCAGAGAAGATGTAGTCCACAACATGTGGACTGCAGAAGGTCGTCTTTCCCTGCTCCAGCACATACTTTAGACCAAAGGGAAACCTCCATTTATTACTTATTAATACATTATTTTCCCCTTTCACTGTATCCAACTAAAACACAAATTTAACCTTCTTATGTCAGATGATTTTCCAGGTTCTGCCTAGTCTCTTGTGATGAAGGGGTTATTATTGGCCATCGTCCTCACAAACTGGATTTAGAATCAAGAATACAGTTCTGCCAAATTAGATCAACCTTTCACAAGCAGCTAAGTAAGCTTTAATGTAACTGCACAAACACATAATTAGAGGTACAATAATAAAACGTCTCTCAAGTTAAATAGCTTTGATAAGACAATTACTAAGACTTACAAGGCAGACTTTATGATACTAATGGCCTACACAAAATAACACATACTAATGTGCTGCTTAAAAAAAGTGTATGCATCTAAACAGGAAATTAATCTTTTGTTGGCCTCTGAGACAGAACACAATGTTCTATATACTAATCACTAATAGTTTTTTTTTTTTAAATTTCTCTGCATACAAAATAGATTGAATAAGAGGAGACTTGTAGGAAAACAAGAGACATTTAAAGGAGCAAAAGCACACAAAATAAACATTACGCTTAAGGAAAGTAGGACTACTGTACAGGCATATATTCTTATGGTTGTTTACTAAAGTGTGAATTGTCAGAAATTCTGAGTAAATTCAAATTGAATTTCATTTAGGTTAAAATAGCCAAATTGTAAAAACTCTCCAAGTCAGCTTTTTTGCCAGTTCGGCTGTTTTGACCTATAAAATTCACATGAATTCCTATTGCATTACCTACAAGTCACACTTAGTGAATAACCTTATCTGTCGTCTTTGTCCTCATGATAGCGTTCCTTGAAGGCACAGGCCACATTTGTTCATTGGGAAATTTTGGAAGTATTGTTATTGCGGAAAAAAAGAAAAGCTGCCCTCTTTGTAGAGTCCATAAAAGAGTCAATAATTGTATAGAATCCTATTTTTGCCATGCTTGCTGTACAATGCTGAGTAATTAGTAACAGTAATAGTAATCTAGATTGAAAAGAGACTTAGGTCCATCAATATCAACTCAAATCTCAAGTTCAGCTTAACAGTCTATCAAGATATGCAAATGAATGCTAAAAAAAAACTTGCAGAAAATTTGTAATTTGATGACTCAAGACAAGGGGCTGCAGCAACTAAAGAAAGTTCATGTAAGCAGAGCTCTGGGGCCTGACGGTATTCATCCCTGAGTACTTAGGGAGCTAAACATGGAAATAATTGAACCTCTGCTTTTTAATCTACCAAGATTTTTTTCTTTCACGAATTATACTGGAGGATTGGAGGAAGGCAGATGTGTTTCCTATATATATAGATAGAGTACAGAGGACGTTATGAAAGAGGCAAAAAATGCCAACATAAACTATAACACGATTAGACTGATTAGACAATTGATCAAGGTTGGGCCCCTGAAACCAGCCAGGATTGGCTGAAAAGGACACATCTGTTTTGAGTGAAATGCGTTTTGGCAACCAAAGGACATTTTTAAAGCAAGTGCAATATTGGATTTCATGTTAGCTATATTTAAATAGTTGTTTGCTGTTTCATTGTAGTTTTAAGTTTGATTAATAAAGTATATACATAGCACTTTTCTGTGTTCAGTGGCGTTCCAGGAACCTTACTAAGAGGTAAGTGCCACCTCACCAAATAGGTACCAGGTAATTTACCTCAGAACCAGGACTTTTCAACTCTGAAAAAGGAGAGCTCAATATTTGGTTTTACTATTGAAGAGATCTGTTTTAAAATATTACACTGTTGTTTTTTTTTCTATTTGTGTGCTTTTATTTTATCTTTACCAGAAGAGGGTTGTGTTGCTGCCTTAATAGCACAGATGCGCCAATTACAGAGCCAATAGATTTTGGATCCAGTCCATGTGAGTTTCTTCAGTTATCATCTGTACACACTTATATAATTACCATCTGCACTATATATGTTTTTTTGTTTTCTTTTTTAGATTTGTTACCTACTCTGGCTATACCCTAACATAAGGGTAAGAGATTTGTTCAATCTAGGGCTCCTCTACTGTATATAGGTTTATCCCTTGTATCATCTGTAGAGTATCATTTTTGGTGTGTGGGGAAGAGAGTATTTCTACATGTGTGTTTTAGAGCTGCTGTTTTAATATTCATCACCGTAAGAGCTACATTTTAGATACACCTCCTCCTATTGGAGATTAACCACATTTTTTAGAGACTATTATTAATCTGCTTTGAGATTTTGCACATTCTTTTATTTTTGGCAAGTTTTTCGTGATTATACCACCATAAGAAACATTAGGATTCAGCTCCTGAAAGAGGATGACTGCTTTTTTTTTCAAGCTCCCATGGATATACGTCTAAAGCTATTTAATTCCTTACCAAAAAAATTAAATAAAAATCAATAAAATAACAAGTAAAATAAAATGTACTGTATTTGTTGGTTTTATTTAAACTGGAAAGATGTGACTAGACAAAAAGTATTTTCACTTTTACAAAAAGCAAAATAATGTGTATTCCCTAAATCAGGAATTCTGTATATCTGACAAGGGAATTGTCAATTTAAGGATAAATTAACACAATCTAAAAGTTTTCCTTTTTTTTGTCCAAAAAATTGCAATTCACCTGTCAACTAACCTCCATTAATGATTTAGTGAACAAATCCCGGAGTGTTTTGTGTGCTCTGTCTGTTATATTTCAATATTGAAATGCTTTCCCAGACCAGAGCCTGGCAAATCATACCAAAGAGTCCTAGACAGATGGAAATAGAAATTTATCTAATTAGACCTGTGACAATAAAACAAAGGTTAGGAGTTTAATTAAGTCAATTCAATATCTTTCCCATGGCAAGTCTCCATGCTAAATTAACTTTATTAATCTCAGATAAAAATAAATATGTTATCACCTTTCCAGTAAGATTACTGCTGATCCATTTGTTACATAAGTCAGCATCCCAACTGGCTTAACTTTTTCAGACATTAATAGCAAGAATATTTTATATAATCCTTTCCTACAAAAACCCACCCCCAAAACATGGCAACCCAAAGCGCAATACTTTTTTTTTTTTTTTTTGCAATATTTCAAGTTTATTATTTACAATAATCCAGTAACAAGTGGCTTCATGTTCCACAAGCTCACTTGTTTACATAGAGACCAAGAAGAAAATAATGCATCTGCATGACATGTTTAACAAGTATCTTCCAGGTACTTCATCAGTCTTCGTCTCTTTGTTATGAACATTTTGCCTCGCGTACATTTTTTATTTCTTGTCATTTTGTTAAATTAACCTCAAACAATAAGTAATGCATTAACATTGTAAGGGGTTGGAGAAAGGGGAGAGGAGGGAGGGACGAGGGTGTTTGATCGAGTCAGTCTTGTATGTGTCTATACCCATTGGAATTAGATACTGTTGTATTAACCAGAGGCACGAGGTTTACGCCTTAAGGACCAAACTTCTGGAATAAAAGGGAATCATGACATGTCACACGTCATGTGTCCTTAAGGGGTTAAGGAGTGGCGGACATGGTCTGTCTCCCCCAGTGCCCCACATTTGAGTGCCACGGCCGTACCCAGTCTCAACATCATCCTTCCTAAATTTCTAACACATTCCACAATGGAGGGCAGCTGTCAAGGCCAGAGCATTGATCATGTGAGTTGTTTAACCCCTTAAGGACCAAACCTCTGGAATAAAAGGAAATCATGACATGTCACACATGTCATGTGTCCTTAAGGGGTTAAAGTAATTTGTTGGTCTCACCCCATGTTTTCCAGGCTTCTCTCCAGAATTTCCTTGGAACAATCATGGATCTAGCCATGGTATTGTAGCTTTTCATGGTGTCCACCAATTGAATGCAAGTGTCTATGCGTGGTGCAGTCCTCTGCAGCCAGGATTTGCTTATGGCAGTGAGGGCTGCTATGAGGATATGGTATATCAGATATTTTTGTGATTTCGGTAAATTGCTTGGGATGAGCAACAATAAGTATGTTTCTGTGTTCTGTGTAATTTTATCCCAAAATTAATATATATCTTGTGCATGTCCACGATATGTGGAGCATGGTTCCTGGAGCCTGTTTACATCTCCAGCAAATATCAGATTTCTGAGGGTCCATCTGTTTCAATCTGGCAGGTACTAAGTACCAACGGTAGAGAATTTTCCTCGATCGTTCGGTGTGTGACGTGCATAGTGTGAGTTTCTTATTTGCGTGAAAGATTCGCGCAAACTGGGCATCTGTTAGCAATTTTTTAAGGCCTTTTCCCCACTCCAAAATGAATGGAGGTTAACGGATATCCTTCTGTAAATATTCACTGAGGTACATATGTGATATAAATTTCTTGGGCCGTTGCATGCATCGTGTCTTCAGCATCTACATCTACCCCGTTGGGCTGCTATTCTTGGTTTTTTATTATCCCAGATTAATTTTTTAAATGTTTTTTGAGCTTTTTTAAAATAGCGTACCGGGAGTTTAAATAGCAGTGTGCGAAACAGATATTGCAGTTTGGGTAGCAGCATTCAGCAGCACCCATCCAGTATAGATATTTGTTTTTCCATGCCAGCAGCTGCTGTTTTACATTATTAAGTATGTTTACATAATTTGCTTGATTATTATTATTATTTATTATTTTATTATTTATATAGCACCAACAAATTCCGTAGCGCTGTACAATGATGAAGGCTATGCATGTTTGATGTGAGTGCTACTCCCAAAAATGTGAGACTATCCTGCCTCCTGTCATATGTATATGTTTGCTGTAGGTAAGTAAATAAGGAGTTGGGCGTATTGATACATAATGCTTCTGTTTTTGTTATGTTAAGTTTGTAGTAGGAGCAGGCACTGTATTGCTGTAGGATGGTTTGAAAGGCTGGGATTGATGTGTTTGGTGTGGTAAGGTACAGCATCACATCGTCCGCAAACATGATTATCTTATGGTCTGCTTCTATCTTTATGCCATGTATGGAGTCGTTGTCCCATATTGCCTGCGCTAACAGTTCCAATGCTAAAATATAGTGTACAGTATAGGGGATAATGAACATCACTGATGTGTACCATTTGATATTTCAAAGGCAGGTGATACAAACCCACTGTTGACAACTTTTGGCGAAGGGTTTAAATATAGTGCTGCGATTAGTGATAGAAATTTTGATGGTAAGTTGAATTTGTGTAGTACAGCCTCGAGGATGCGCCAATTCCACCTGTCAAATGCTTTCTCAGCATCAAGTGAGAGAAAGACTCTGGGCTCCCTCGAGGTTCGCTGCCCATAAAATAGACTTAATAGCTTCCTTGTACCATCTGCCCCCTGCCTACCTGTTACAAAACCCACTTGGTCGGGGTTGATTATTGAAGGTATTAGAGCAGATACTCTATTGGCATATATTTTCACCATGATGGTATCATTTAGACGCCATGGGGTTCGTCCTCTGTGATTGAATGTGTCTTTTAGCATACCTGTCATTGGAGCATGGTCTGTGTGACGAAGTGCCCTTCGCCACTTTGTCCTGGAGAGGCCTGCTTGCCCGCCTCCTCCCCTGCGACTATGGTCCTGGACTATATTGCACTGCAAACCCTGTATTCCGGCATATGGACTTGTATTAGACTGTCTTTTTCCCTTTATCTATGCTGTAGGTTTGGACTGCTAATATAACCTAACAGCCAGGGGATTTAGGCGAATATAGTGCATGAGAATGCCATTACTGGAGAATACAGCCGTTCGCATGATTTCATGCGAATTCTTTGTGCTCTGAATAGGTGGCCGCCATTTCGGGACTTTTCCACGTGTTCACGGCCATCTTGCGTGCGAACAGCGGTGTTTGCCTGTGAACGCATGGAACTGAAATCGGAAGCACAAACAGGCGAATACCGCTAAGACCTCCAGACATCCAGAATTACGCACGGAAACTACCGAACGACCGGCCGTTCGGTAGTTATACTTAACTTAGTATGGGGATTCTAGCGACCACAAAGATGCGAATGGATGGCAAGAATTTCGTCTATTTTACCGTGCGAACGGAGACCGACCGCAAGGCCAAAACTCATGGAACTATTTTCGGCTAGTTGGTCTGTGCGGTCGGTCAAAACTTTGGAGCCCTGTATCTCCCGAACCATCCATCCGAATGGGCTGATTTTTGGACAGACTGTTCCCCTGAACAAGGGCTATTTGGGGATACCAGATTTAAAGCTGTACCCCCTGTTTTTGGGGTACATCCAGAACTTGGGTAAAATAATGTATGTTTTAATTGGGTTATGTGTTTATCTGAGGGGAGGAGACGTGGGGGTGTTACCATGCATGTGATTGGTCAATTTCATCCTCCCCCTGGGAGTGTCCTGTATGTACCTGATCCTAATAAAAAGCAGGCTGGGTGTTCCAGTCCTGAGACCTCTTCTGACCCTCAATACGTAGCCTTGTCTCGTTATTGGAGGGAACTGCTATATCACACTGGGGATTGCTATGCTCTGCATATTCCCCTGAGCTCTTAATCACTTAGCTCTTTTAAGAGCTTGTTCCTGTTACGCTCTCCTGGAGGAGAGGTCTTCCCCACACGGTCCTGGAGGACAGAAGCCGATCCAGGGTGGAAGGAAGACGGCGCGGCTCCAGTTAAGCTACGGCGGTTGTGGAGCCTGCGGTGGTTGTGGTGTCGTCTGCAGTGCTTGGAGTCCTCTGAGAGCGCTAGGAGCATCCATCAACGGAGGGTACTCGGTCGGGGTACACGGAGCTCCGTTACAGTCTGACAATATTATATCTCCTATCTGACAGTTTACTTCCGATGCGAGAATGTTACCTAAGATAAGCATTATATCTATTCTCGAACATGTTTTAGGTACTGGGGAGTAGAACTTATACTCCCTATCATTGGGAGTCCGTCATATATCGTATAGGCCATATTCTGAAATCAGTTTGGTAATGGCTTTGTATTGTGGTACAATAGACTTAAGTCTAGGGGCTTGTCTAGAGAGGGTTGTATCCATATGTGGATGGAGAATGTGATTCAGGTCTCCACATATGATTAGCGATGTGGTCTGCAGTGTGTGAATTTTGTACACTTTGTGTAGAAAATTGTGTTGATTCGCATTGGGCTTATATATGCCCACCAACGTGTATGTAGCATCATTAATCTTACAATATAGGATAAGGTATCTGCCCTGAGGGTCTTTTTGATGCTCAATAGTTCGATAGTAAGAGATTTATGTATCAAGAACGGTACTCCCTTAGTCTTGGAGGAGTGTGTGGTATGGTATTGGGTCAGATACTCACGGGTCCCAAATGATGGAACTCTATTTTGTGTGAAATTAGTTTCTTGTTCCCTTTTTGCCCCCTCTAAGAGGACCCTTCTTTTGTGCGGTATGTTTAGCCCCGAACATTATGTGATTGTATTTTCCTATTCTGTTTGTTTTAAGAAACTCTTGATAGTGTGCTGACTATGGAATTTAGTCAGCTGACATCTGCCATTTACTGGTATTGTCACTAAGGGTGCTTTAACCAATTGTGGCTCTCTTTGCAGTTCATGTTGTATGCAGGTATCCGATTGGAATTTAACTGAGACTTGTGGTATGGGAGTGAAGGGGGAGTAAGGGTAGATATAACAACTAGGGGGAGGAGAAACAAAATATTTACAAATGTTTCCCATTTGGGGTATGGTACCAGGTTGTTGTACCATGGGGGTTGGAAACAGAAATTCTCCTGTTCGGTGGCTATTGGCTCTATCATGTATTCCTATAGTATTAGGACACTCACGTGAGTTGTAACATTGGGTATTTTTTTAAAAATGTTTTTATTTGTATTTATATCCCTCCGTGTACCCATGAGGTCATTATCCCGAAGGAGGACATGTTGATACATTTTGAAACATAGAGCCTATGAGCTTAAGAGAAATATCCAAATTGGCCCTACCTGATAATGCCTGTGTTATACTTGTGACACCCTTTAGTAGGTCTCGTCCTAATGTTGCAGAATTGTCTTGTTGGTATTCCTGTAATGTCATGGCATAGGATAAGCCAAGTGCTAGCAACCAAGACTGTACTTGTCATGAGAACAAACTAGTGCTTCACAGTCAGCACTGCTCTATTCCTGAACTTGGAGCATTCTATTTGTGTCTGCTGCCTAGGCTGAAGCAAAACGCTATGGATGGATACATGATTTGCAGGAGCTAGGCCAATGGGTATCCAGTCTATCCGGAAATATAGTGTCAGTAATGCAATATAATCAAAGGTCCTTACATGTTATGTGCCAGCATAGGATAAAAACATATTTTGTTTTAACTCGAAACAAAATAAAAAACGTCAAAATAAACAGTAAAGACCAACTTGACATTTACAAGCGTTATACATACAGTTTTAAGTAATAAGCTTCATTGCAAGTGCGCATAGTTACATTAAGTGTATGTCTTTGGTTTTGTGATGTAGGGTAAGCCAGGCATTATAGCTAAAATCTTACACGCCTATCAGGGGAGGGCATCGGTGCCCTTTAGTTAACATTATGTGAATCGTGGGCTTGCGGTTTTTAGTTGCATTCTCACCGTGGGCTTATGCTAACAGTATGATCTATGTACTCATCCTGCATGAACTAGATTTATAGAAGGATTGTCTGTCTATAAATTAAATGTTATTAACACAAGGTAACCAGAGGCTATATACTTACTGTGTGCCAGGGATTTAGTCTCTCTTGATGGGCATTCTGTTCGACTCTAGCAGTAGCCTTCCCAAGGGTGAAGTTCTCATTTCAGGCAGTTGGGTCGTCATACCCCAGGTCTGTAGCTGGCGGAGTTCATTTTTCGATGAGGTGCTGACCACCGTGGTTCCTTCCCTGGTGACTATCATCTTGGTCGGATAACCCCAGCGGAGTCTGACTCCATTCGCACGCAGAGTGTCAGCAATTCTGGAAAATTATTTCTGCAGTGTAGTATCAGAGAGGTCAGCGAGAATCTTGATTGTTTGGCATTCGTCTGGAGGTTGTGCTTTGTTGCAGCTAGCTCGGAGGATATGCTTGATGTGGAGGTAGTGGGCCCGGAGTAGCACATCCCTGGGAGTTGTGTCAGGTAGGAACTTTGGGCGCGGGATCCGTTGTACACGGCCAAGTAGCACATTTTAGAGTGGCCTTTTATTGTGGCCAGCCTAAGGCACACCTTTGCAATAATCATGCTGTCTAATTAGCATATTGATATGCCACACCTGTGAGGTGGATGGATTATCTCGGCAAAGGAGAAGTGCTCACTAACACAGATTTAGACAGATTTGTGAACAATATTTGAGAGAAATCGACCTTTTGTTTACATTGACAAAGTATTAGATCTTTGAGTTCAGCTCATGAAAAATGGGGGCAAAAACAAAAGTGTTATAATTTTGTTCAGTGTATATATGAATATGCACAGACACTCCATTAAACACCACAAAGAAGAATCCTACTGCACTCCGGGGGGACACCATTTTACCCAGTCTGGCCACTCAATCAAGGACCTAGAAATTCAAGTACTGAAAGGGGGTTTTAAAAATTCCCAAGAAAGAAAAACTTTTGAAGCCAGAATGATTAAATGGTTTAACATCAAGAATAGAGGACTATTGATTTGGGTTTCCTGTCCCATTACCAACACTTTACATGAACACTCCCTCACATTATCTTACTGTTCTGTCATATGTATCAATGTATCATTTTAAAATGCATTCCAATGATCTGTTTATTCTATCAATATACAAAGTACCATGTATAGACCTATGCTTTCCCATGCTCTTATGCATGTATTACATATGTGACTGTGCATTTATATATGTCTATATGTACTTGTGTATATTTGTATATTTACACTACTTATGTATATGTACATGTGTGTCAGTGTGAGTGTGTGTGTGTGTGTGTGTGTGTGTGTGTCTGTGTATGCTGGATATAGGCCTTCATGCATATCCTGTAACTCTTGGATGGGAATTCATGCATTCTTAATATAAGTAATTATTTTGTTTTTACCCTCCCCTTATAGCACCATCTTCTGCACTGTTTGCTTGTTTGTTTTATCTCTTTCCCCCCTCACTCTGTGATCTTCACACAAGATATTTACGACACTCTGCAAGGATGGTATCTATTTTCTATGAAGCCTGTGTCTTATCTGCACTCATGTCGCTTTAACCCCTGTATCACAACTCAACTTTGAATTATATGTGTCGTCTTGCCCAGAAATGCTTTAGACTTGAGAAAGGGAGGTTCTCCTGAAAGATTGTCATTAAAAAATTCTATTAGTCCAATAAAAAAAGTATTACAAGATACGAATTGTACCTGTTTTTTACATCTACATCACTGGACTAATACGGCTACAATCTCTACTTATATATATATATGTAATGTTATATATGTTATATATATGTAATGTCTCTTTAGTTTTGCTGACTATATATATATATACACAAAAAAAACAAAAAACCTGCACTCCAAAAAAGAAAAAATATACATACCTGGTGCTCTGGTAGCTCAAATGTAGAAAATAGCAAAAGACCGGCACTCAAGGGATTTGATCAAAGATATTTACTGTTGAAGAGATTCAACGTTTCAGCTCCTCTAGGGAGCTTTCATCAGGACATACACCTCTAGGGAGCTTTCATTAGGGCATACAGGTGTATGTCCTGATGAAAGCTCCCTAGAGGAGCTGAAACATCGAATCTCTTCAACAGTAAATATATTTGATCAAATCCCTTGAGTGCAGGTCTTTTGCTATTTTCTATATATATATATATATATATATATATATATATATATGTGTGTGTGTGTTTAGTCAGCATAACTAAAGAGACATTACAAATCTTATAAGTCATTGAGTTCAGACACAGTGTTACACAATACGCATCACTAGGTTTCTGACTGGTCGACCTAATGATAAGGTCTTGTCATTTCCATCCAGATAATGCCCATATATATATATTATTTAGTAAAATCCTAGTTTCTCAGTTACCATCAGTGCACAAAGCTCTCAACGGCAATAGCTCACCTGTTGTTACAGATATGAGTACCATAACATTTTATTTAATTGACTGAGACAGTGATCATTCCACTAGTACTTAAGCATTTTCATGGTCTTTTGATGGAGATTGTTGAGAATCTTTAGTCTGAAGAATGTTTTGTAGTCATCGAACAGAATTAGCATTTGAGAAACAATGATAATTTTCTCTTTTCTTTTTTCTTGCTATTCTCTTTCTTGGAAAAACATAATACCGTATTTATCGGCGTATAACACGCCCCAGGAAATTTCCACCCCTCCCATAGTATTCCCCCCCTCATCCCATAGTGTCCCCCCCCCTTTCCATAGTATTCTCCACCCCCTCCCATAGTATTCTCCCCCCTCCCATAGTATTCTCCCCCCCTCCCACAGTATTCCCCCCCCTCCCATAGTGTCCCCCCCTCATCCCATAGTGTTCCCCCCCTTCCATAGTATTCTTCCCCCCTCCCATAGTATTCTCCACCCCCTCCCATAGTGTCCCCCCCCTTTCCATAGTATTCTTCCCCCCCTCCCATAGTATTCTCCACCCCCCATAGTGTGTGTCCCCCCCTCCCATAGTGTCCCCTAGTGCACTTTCCCTCTTTTTCCATATTTACTTACCTGTCTTGAAGCGTGGGCCGGCTTCACAGCGCGCACCGCGGTACTGGAACTTAAATTTCAGGTTCCGGTTTCCGGTGGGACTGAAAGGAAGTGTGCACACAATAGTGCACACTTCCTTTCAGTCCCGCCGGAAACCGGAACCTGAAATTTAAGTTCCAGTACCGGCGGGACTGAAAGGAAGTGTGCACACAATAGTGTGCACACTTCCTTTCAGTCCCGCCGGAAACCGGAACCTGAAATTTAAGTTCCAGTACCGCGGTGCGCGCTGAACACCGGCCCACGCTTCAAGACAGGTAAGTAAATATGGGATATCGGCGTATAACACGCACCCATGATTTCCCCCCTATTTTCAGGGAGAAAAAGTGCGTGTTATATGCCGATAAATACGGTACTTATAATATATGAAGAAGAAGGTAATTGTCACGTATTCATCCTCACCTTGTGATATTTGAACTGAAAATTGCCTTTCTAGCGGTAATGGAGGTGCCGCTCAGCGGTCCTGTGCCACTATGCCTGACTGCTGCAACATGTCGGTGCACGCCGGTCGCTGCGGATCCCCGGCATATTATAGCCCCATGTCCGCCCACTGTTTTGACGGCATAGACGTGCGTGTGACGTCACGCAAAAGAGGCACACGCAAGCTTTGGGGTCAAAGGCCGGTTACGGCCGATCGGATCTGCAAAAGGGTTATTTAAACTAATTTCTCCTTTTACTCATTGCCTTGTTGTGGTTTCCCTTAGCTGGTTATCTGAGAGAGTGTTCCTGATCCTTATATTTATCGTATTTGACTTTGGCTTCGTATGACTTCCCTGATTTCTGGTGTCCTTGACTTTTGGCTTTCCATCATCATTGTGTCTCGTTCTGTATCCCTGACCTCGGAAGATTTCTGACTATTCTTGGATATATTAAGTCCGGCCATTCTAAGGTCCAGTTTTACGTTATCATTAGTCCTAGGTGTGATATTATTCTGGGTGCTGGATCACTTAGTATTCCTGACAATAATGTATCTCTTGTGTTCCTTATACAGTTCCTTCTTTAAAAAAGTTCAATGCTTGTCATCTTCCATTGCCAACTTTGTATATGGACTATGGACTTTGCAATTTCCACATCTATATCTGTGTTAAGACCAACCTTCAGTCATCCAGAACTAGAAGCCCATATTTGGGGGTGCGAGACAGATTGTTGTTCTATGCTAGTCTCCAAAATTCAAGCCATTTCCTGATTTCTACTTGGTCTAGTTTTGCCCTAACCAGCTGTGGTCAGAAGAAAAGATAGACCTGATCATGAGTGGACAACATAAATATCTATGTACTTAATAGCCTTTTATGTGGACATTAAACAATTAGCAAAATAGAGAACAAAATAAGAAGACAAGAAAACAAAATATGAATTTGAGATATTTTCAAAGTTTATGCAAGTCAGTTCTCAAGTCAGTACGACTTCTTATAATCCAATAACAGGGTATGAACTGTGAAGCACATAAAATTGTCCTAGAGCATTGGGTGGATGTTGATGGATTAAAGCATTATTTCGTCTTCATTTAGCCTGTTTGCCCACAAAGGCAGTTTAAGTGGAATAGTGTAGGATCTTTTTTTCCCCTGATAACTCTATGGCTATACATCCTAATCTTGGAAGATAGCAGACAATTTAAAGATCGACAGAAGTAAACTATGCTGTCTGTCTTGAAAATGTCTTGATAATGTCAGATTGTGAAATATGAGTGACATGTGTCTTGGATCTCATAAGCAGGAGAAAAAAACATGTTTTTGTTGGTCACCTCTTGATTCTGTGATCTGAGGGAGGAATCAGAATTTCAGTTTATTAACAGAAAGCAGCTGGAGCCTTTATTGTTTTTTAATTAAATAACCCCAACCACATTATCACGCACACTCCTCAATTTCCTCCTTCTTAAGAAAGCTCATTAGGTAGATAAAACAATAATTAAGACTAGACGCCAAAATAGACTAAATGCAGCTGCTGTGGCTAAAAGCTTACAGGCATTAATAAAGGTGCAGTTCCATTTACCTAAATGTGCTTTTATTTGTGGAAATATTGTAAATGACCATAGATGACAACTATTACAGATACTGAAAGAGCTTACGAAAAAAAAGTCTTATTAGTATTACGCTGATGGCTAAGCTTTTAAATTACATCTCATTTATTTATTTTGCTGCTGAAAATTAAATGATGTTCATTTTGTGCAGAACCAAACTATGCATCTTGAACAGTCACTTGGTTAATCACTTTGAGTTTCAAATATTTTAAAGTTAGCAAGAAGCAGAGATGAAAGATGCTGTTGAAACTCATTATATGTTTTTAAAGAATATGTGCAGTTTCACTTGCATTTCACTTTCATTTGCATTTATTATATAGGTTACTGTGGAATTAGTGCTTTATATTTAAAGTTTATGAGCATGCTAACCTCTCTATTTCCATCTAAGGCAACTGCATCTTACCTGACACATGTTTCATCTAATGAGACATAACAAATCCTTGTATTATGGTGCTTGAAATATAGATGTTATTGTTAGAACCATAGCTATTTCATCTAATGTGGATATGGTGTAAAAACTCCATTATTGCAGGCTTTCTTTTTGAAAATGTTTAATTGCAAAGATAAATACTTATTTTTTCAGTGTGTAGGGCCGCCTCCTTGGGCTGTCAATCAGTCAGCAGAAATACTCTCTTCCTGACTGGTAATATCAATTCTGGGCAACTTTTTTTAAGATGCCATGGATAGGCTGCATATTGCTGGGTGAGCAAAGCTCCTACTCTCTGGCTATTTAACTCTCCGTTAATTTAGCTCTCTTACTCACTGATAAGAACATAAATTGCTTCTGTTTTTTTACCTCTGTTCTTCTAAGATGCAGAGATCGGAGGAAAAAATAATACAAGCCACTCTGTTGGGAATTTGTGTTCCATCATATTGAGTGCAATACGTTACCTGCCGCAGATGGACTACAACTCATATCATACCCAGTATAATTCTGGCTTGGGCTGGTGGGAGTTAAAATATACACCTGATTGAATATATGCTTTAAAAAAAATGAAAACATATGAACAGGAAGAATATGTGTTGTTGTTGAGTAGGAGTTTATGGGAAAATGTTGGAGATGACTCCACTATGGTGTGTCCCAGAAACCCTGTATGCAAGTGACCCAGGGAGCTGCTCTCCCCCCCCCCCCCCTCCTTTGCCAGACCTTCCCTAGTCGTCATCTGTCCCAGTAAGCAAAAGTTATGTAATAAACAAAGCCACATATTTCATGATAACCTTTTGTCAACACTATTTACTTCAAGAAGCCGTACATAAACCCTGTTTGACCTTGCTTAGGACAATGGACTACAAGTTGGGGAATACTGACAAATGGGGAATGTTTCTCTCTGCTGGAAGTCCATCTCAGAGGCAGCAGAATAATAACACGGTATTAGAAAAAAAAAAAAACACATAAACCACTAATAGGCGACAAAATAGCTTTGGTTTACTAATCTGTCCCTTGCTGTTTTCCATAAATTAACTATTACGCTGAAATGCAACAATTTTCATTCAAATTTAGAAATGTTTTTCATTGTATACGTATCAAGTAATGGTAGACAATTTACCGTCCAAACTATTCAAGCCTAATCCAGACTAATTTTGGAAATAGGATTTTTTTATTTTTACAAGCAGCAATCTAGGGGAATGCCGTGCTAGCCCACTAGCATGCAAATGGCTTTATTGTATAAATATTGTATTTTTGAGAGAATTCACAATGCATTTACTAAGCTAAAATAAATTAGACTTTTTTTCATTTCACCTTTATTGGTTTACATAGACATGGCCATTCATTTGATTTTCCTCACACCATAACTTTGTGAATCGTGAGGAATTCCAACTAAATTCAACGAGAATTTTATTTTTAGGACAAACTAAAACATCTCAATTCCAAGCTTTCTTGGACTCAAATTTTAAATTCAATTGAAACTGTCAATTCACACTCTAGTGAATAACCCTGCACTTTCTATAAAAAAAAAAATCTCAACAATCTTGACAAGTTTATAATCTCAGACTGGTATTAGTCCATATGCTATAAAGTTCCATGAGCATGATCTTAGTGACTGTGTTATTTACAAAACTATGAACTGGTACAAAATTGCAACGTGAACTATGTCAGACGCTACAAATTCAAATCTGTATTCCTAACTCTGAAGTGGCTCTCTCCATAGCTCTAAATAGGCTTCCCCTGCAGAGCAAAAAGTTTTACTCACCAAGATTCAGAGAGAATCTTGCCACTGCTCACCTCACTTCCCCTGCTGACATCTTGGAGGAGGCACTGCCTCCTCTGGGAAGGTCCAAAACAGTTCTCCTCAGAGAAACATTGGGGACCTAATGTGCATGCGTGGTGAGTGTTGTGTGCCATTTAAACTTTCTTTAGAAAATAATTGAATCAATGCCTTTCTATGGGGCTTCTGCGACACATGACCAAGTTTTACATGGTCAGTGCCACTAAAGCACCTCTAGTGGCTGCCAGTATTACTGCTAAAGAGGAAGAGATAATTCTGCAATGTTTAACTGCATTATTTAACATTGCAGGGTTAAGTGGACAGGTACGCTAAACTCAGACACCTTAATCGAGAGAAAGTGGTCTTGGTGACAATATCGTTCCATAAACGTGCCCAGTGCTTTGGTACTAAAAGTGCCATTTCTTTGATTAAAGTGCAGTATTAAGTAAAGGGTGCCCAGTAAAGGGTGCCCAGGCCTCTTCTCTGTTGACACACTGATAATAGAACAGTATCAGGGGGATATCCATTGCCTTGGTAAAAACTGGCTTAAGTATATGTGGGTGTCAGGCTGTTCTAACCTTTCTCTGTCTTTTAAGGAAACTGCTAAAATATTTGTGGATCTGTGGGAGTCTGGGGACAGTGAATCGAGGGCTGGATGGTTTTATATATGATTCATTGGAATTTTCCCAAGCACACTGTAAAGTTATATATTTAAAAAGGCTACATAGATAATTCTGTGCTTTTGTGTATGTTTTATGCTGTAAAATGTATAAATCTATGTTCACTTTATAATGATATCCTTTTTCCAAATGCTATTTCTTAGTCATTCTACTTTTCTATTGTATGAACATTGTGTCTATTGTATACATTTTTATATTTTATATATAATTGATAAAAATGTTAATACTCTGAGTGAAAGCATAGATCATTATCTATCATCACAAAGGACCATAGTGATCTAATTATTCAGTACAATTTCCAAAATTATAAGCAACATAATACAGTTAAGAAGCTATGTGTGGTTCCTCATAGTAGCTAGCTATTAAGGCACAACAGCCTACTTCTGGGCAAACTTAAATCATTTGCATAGATGCTTGCATAGATACCACTGCAAACCATTTTAGATTAGTTTGACCTCTTACCAAGACACTGTTCCCTGCTTCAACTACTTCCAACAGAGAGCCAGAAACACTCCATCTGAACCAAGACCTGCAGTACGTGGCATAGCCCATTGTCTGAGTGTGATCAGGGAATGCTCTCCGCCAATGAGCTAGCCCTGTACTGCAAGATGTAGCTCAGGAAAGCTAGCTGAAAGTCCTTAACCCACTTAACACACAGGTTCTTTTTCACTATAAATAGTTAAGTCGAGCCAGTTTAACATCAGTAGTAATCATTTGGGAAACATCTGAAATGTGTCAAAGCGGTATGTAGGACCAATAAGCTCTTGTCGATGCGTAACAAATACAACGAAACAAACCAAAGAGGAGAGAAACGTTTTCTGCAATCTGCTGTTGCGTTATTGAAAGGTACACATAGGCTGGGCTATCCAGCATTCAAAACTTGTTAGTAGGACCTACGTATATCTATTCCTAGTCCAATGTACCCCTTCAGTGTTCCTGGGACATTTCTAATACAAGTTTCATTACAAATATCTCTGCTGGAACTCATCAGTACAGGCCGTTGCCAACCACTGCGTCCAGATGTTGGTGTATATTTCGGTTCGGAGGTTTTCCACAGTTCCTTTAGCAACTTCAACTCCTCTATCTTTGAATACCATAAGGATGTTGGATTCACTGTTTAGTAGACAGAGCCCAAAATGCAGAGGAGCTCTGAAAGCAATGGACCAAGATCGCAGTACAAAAGGATCAGACGAAGAGAGTAGTCGGGGAAGCCAAAGGTCAGGACAAGCACCACAGGT
Organism: Pelobates fuscus; assembly: GCF_036172605.1. NCBI lineage: Eukaryota > Metazoa > Chordata > Amphibia > Anura > Pelobatidae > Pelobates > Pelobates fuscus. Next base: position 51,890,437 of record NC_086324.1, read on the forward strand.
TCAGAAGTGATGGTACAGGCAAGGGTCAAAATCAGGATACAACAGGACAGTCACTAAAGGTCTTCACACGATCAGGAGCACAGTACAATTGAGCGAGGAATCAAGGGTGTGTGAGGTTTAAATAGGGAGAGTGGGTGGTCTTGTCTATTGTAGTTCCTCCTTGATCTCCACTTCCTGTACCTTTAAAAGGCTCTGTTTTGGTTGCATGTGGAAGTGGCGGCGTTCTCACAAACAGTTCTGTCTTGCACTCGGGGGTGTTTTTCTGCTAAGGGGATAGGACAACTGCACTGCATCAAAGGGATGATGGACGGGGCCAGGGCATGGAAAATGGGTCGTGGATGGGTATTCCAGCATGACAATGACCTAAAACACATAGCCAAGGCAACAAAGGAGTGGCTCAAGAAGAAGCACATTAAGGTCCTGGAGTGGCCTAGCCAGTCTCCTGACCTTAATCCCATAGCAAATCTGTGGAGGGAACTGACGGTTCGAGTTGCCACGAAAGCTTAATGACTTGGAGATGATCTGCAAAGAGGAGTGGGACAAAATCCCTCCTGAGATGTGTGCAAACCTGGTGGCCAACTAAAAGAAACTTCTGACCTTTGTGATTGCCAACAAGGGTTTTGCCACCAAGTACTAAGTCGAAGGGGTCAAATACTTATTTCACTTATTGACCTGCAAATCATTTTTTTGGATTTTTTTTGTTATTCTGTCTCCCAGTGTTAAAATACACCTGCCATTAAAATTATAGACTGATCATTTCTTTGTCAGTGAGCAAACGTTCAAAATCAGCAGGGGATCAAATACTTTTTTCCCCTCACTGTAGGTGTGGTGCAGTGTTTGGCCAATTTACTTAAAGAGGAAGCAATATGGAGGCAAAAGATGTAAGCTTATATTTGGTATGTGTTGATGCTGTGACATTTGTACATGACATTTTTATGTGATAATATTTTTTTTAATTTTTTCCCTATTCGATGTTAATTTCCAGTCAATAAGGTTATATAATAGCATGTTTATAACAATTGCATGTCTACCTTATTATACTTAAAGGGACACCCCAGGCACCAATTGTTTTTCATTTGAGGTTTTGGCCTCATTAATATGCTATATCTTTTGCATGCTCAAATTTCTTCTGATTTGAAGATGCAAAAATACAGCATATTAACGAAGCCAAAACAAATCAAATGCATTATAAACTTTTTGGAACCCTTAGTATCTGCTTAAGTGTTTTTATTCTCAGCCTTCTGAAGTGGGATACAGTGTTGTATCATAGTAGCATATTCCTTGTACGATTGTGAATATTAAACCCAGTTGCCATGTCATATCATATTTATATTAATTTCTACTCTCCACTAGTCCAATATATATGGCTGCCTTCAAAGCAAACACAAGGTAGATGATATATGTTTATAAATACTGAAAGTGGAGGATGGGAGAATAGACGAAGGAGATAGGGGAACATACACATTATTGTGTCACTCTACATCCACATCACACAAACATAAAACATGTAGTGTGTCAGATAAAATTATTTTGATTGCATTAATTGAATAAATTATTCCTATGGGATAACACATTCTATACTTGTGTTGCTTAAAACTGAATTGAATGAATTAAACTTTAAAATTCAAAGAATCGTATGTGACATTTTATAGTATTTTACACAATTTTCCTGATTGATTCCCCATGTGTTTATTTTCTAGAGAATGTTTTTACTTTAATATTTTATTTGTTGATTTGAGATTCCTCTAGAGCAGGGAACCTTTTTTCTGCCAAGGGCCATTTGGATAGTTATAACATCCTTTGCGGCCATACAAAATTATCACTTTAAAAATTAGTCTCCAGCCCCTCCATTCCATGTGTCTCATTTCCACTCCCCACCCCTCTGTGTCTCATTTTCTCGCCAAGCCCCTCCATTTATGTATCTCATTCCCCTAGCCCCCCATTTCTCTCATTCCCTCCCCACTTGTGTCTCATTCCCCCAGCCCCACTATGTGTCTCATTCCTTCAGCCCCACCATTGGTCTCATTCCCTCTACCTTCCTTATTTGTCTCATTCCCCCTACCCTCCCTATGTGTCTCATTCCATCTGCCCCCATGTGTCTCCTTTCCCAAATCCCCCATGGGTCTCATTCCCTCAGTCCCGTCATGAATCTCATTCCCCTAGTCCCCTATGTGTCTCATTCCCCCAGTTCCCTCATGTGTGTCATTTCTCCAGCCCACCCCATGCATCTCATTCCCCCTGTCCCCTATGTCTCTCATTCCCCCAACCCTCCCCAATGTGTCTCATTTTCTCTCCCCCCCCCCCCCCCCGTGAGTCTTACCCCCTTTCACCATCCCCCCATGTGTCTCCTCGCCTCCCTTCTCTGTAGCCTGGCCGAGCAGAAAACCTGGATAGAAGAGCTTCAGGAATCTCTCCCGGTCTGTCAGGAAGCAGTTCAGCCACAGGCCAGATGTTCCCCATTCCTGCTCTAGAGAGGTTGCTCACACATGAAGCTTGCTAGTTATTAGTATTACTGGTATTTATATAGTACCAACTTATACTGCAGCTCTTTAAAATACTATAAAGCTGGGAAGCTAACAGCAAATCAGACAAACTATTAAAAATGTTGACAGTAACAATAAGTTGATGAGGAATGAGCTTCTTGAATGCAATCTAGAGGCAATTAGATAACTGTCTCAATGTCTACACTCCTCTTCAGCAAAATTGAACTCCCCATCACACCATGTATTCAGTGTTCTATACTCTGCTAATGTTCTTACTCTAGGCAAGTCTGCTAATGTTCTTACTCTAGGCAAGTCTCCCTCATGTTCTTACTCTAGGCAAGTCTGCTAATGTTCTTACTCTAGGCAAGTCTTCTAATGTTCTTACTCTAGGCAAGTCTGCTAATGTTCCTCACTCTAGGCAAGTCTGCTAATGTTCTTACTCTAGGCAAGTCTGCTAATGTTCTTACTCTAGGCAAGTCTGCTAATGTTCTTACTCTAGGCAAGTCTGCTAATGTTCTTACTCTAGGCAAGTCTGCTAATGTTCTTACTCTAGGCAAGTCTCCCTCATGTTCTTACTCTAGGCAAGTCTGCTAATGTTCTTACTCTAGGCAAGTCTCCCTCATGTTCTTACTCTAGGCAAGTCTCCCTCATGTTCTTACTCTAGGCAAGTCTGCTAATGTTCTTACTCTAGGCAAGTCTGTTAATGTTCTTACTCTAGGCAAGTCTGCTAATGTTCTTACTCTAGGCAAGTCTGCTAATGTTCTTACTCTAGGCAAGTCTGCTAATGTTCTTACTCTAGGCAAGTCTGCTAATGTTCTTACTCTAGGCAAGTCTGCTAATGTTCTTACTCTAGGCAAGTCTCCCTCATGTTCTTACTCTAGGCAAGTCTCCCTCATGTTCTTACTCTAGGCAAGTCTGCTAATGTTCTTACTCTAGGCAAGTCTGTTAATGTTCTTACTCTAGGCAAGTCTGCTAATGTTCTTACTCTAGGCAAGTCTGCTAATGTTCTTACTCTAGGCAAGTCTGCTAATGTTCTTACTCTAGGCAAGTCTCCCTCATGTTCTTACTCTAGGCAAGTCTCCCTCATGTTCTGTTAAAATGCTTCAAGCGATGCTTCATATCTTCATGTAAACCTTGATTCTGGATTCTTGAGAATGTCATTAAGCTCCAGCAAAAAAAAAAAAACAGCTGGGGAAATACAAGGTATTAACTCATTTCTAGTAATGTGGGGGACCTTTTCATTGCATTGCATTGATTTAGATGTAATCAAATAAAGCCAAATAATGAAAACTATTTGTTAATTAGCATTAACTAACCTTTTAATGAATTTGTTGTGTCAGCTTTTTGTTGGAAAGCATTAGAATATTTAGTTGCAGTATGGAGGTCCTTGGTGTGGAGGAGTTATGATGCCACGTGATACAGCGTCACTCCCAGTGTTCTCGAGCATTCTCCCAGCCTCCATCAGATTTCTATACCTGTCAGGAATCCTAGCACGCATGTGCAGCACAGACAACAGCTGATCTGCATCACCAGACGTGACGTGGGTAGAGATTTCTGACAGAGTAAAGAAATCTGACAAAACACTGGTCAATCTGGGAAAATTATTTTGTTAATACTTGTTTTATTCTATGATTTTTAAATATGTTCATTTTAAGAATAAAAAAGAAATATAAAAGACAAACAAAATGTATTAATAAAAATGTAAGGATCTGTTCTGTAAAATTTGGATTCAGTCAAAAGGCCGCACTTAATGACCAAGAAGGCCACATCTGGCCTTACGGTCACAGGTAACCCCCCTGTTTTAGACGCTTAGCACAATGTTTGAATACAAAATGTATCCACCACTCCTTTCTTAAAATGTCAACCCTCCAAATATGTCCAGATAAACACAAGCTCCAAGTGTGTTTGACCCAATACATTTGAAGCATTGATACCTTTAAGGATTGTTGGATTTCTTTTGTATTCCTATGTTCTGTTGGTCTGGCGAGAACATATCATTTGAACCTCAAAAAGACATGTGGTAGTCTGCAATTTCTTAGTGTGTGTTGATTACCTTATGTGATATCACGGTGCTGACTCTGATTGGACTTCAACTTCTCAAAGAGCCACAGGCCATCTAGCATTCTTAATATCTACACTTCCTGATGATGTGATCATCCAAAGTTGGCTCCTTAAAGGGACACTCCAAACACCAAAACCACTACATCCCGGTAATTGTGCCAGGAGTGCCAAAGTGTCATTCCATGGTAGTAGTCAAATAATTTTAGTACAGTGTGATAACTTACCTGAGTGTCCTCAGCACTTACTTAGTAGTAGGAGTTTCCAGCAGCAGGACAAGAGGCGATGGTGTCAAGTTTAAACATTTGTTATGAAGGAACACAACTGCAGATTTCGTATAGTTGAATATTTATTAACGAAAGTAAAAGGAAAAGACTTTAATTCCAATTTACAGGTACTGTAGCTTTAAGTAGTAAATGATAACTGAAGTCCACAATTACAGGCACTGTAGCTTTAAGGAGTAAATGATAACTGAAGTCCACAGTTACAGGCACTGTAGCTTTAAGGAGTAAACGGTAGTAAATTGCAGACACTGAATCAATAAAGAGTCTCTTAGTAGAGTTAACGGTTTAGGTGATAAGTAATTACAATAGCTGTTCCATACTTTAACTGAAGCAAGACAGATGCAGATAACTGATATGAAGTATGAGTTGAAGTTAGCTGTAACGGGATTGTTTTTACCGAAGGACTTTTGGAGACAGGTAATAACAGCTTTTAGATGCAACTATTATCACATTGGTTTTACTTAGCTTCCGGCACATAGAACACTGGTTCCCGAGATCTCCTCAGAGGCGTATGAAGAGTGTTTAATCCTTAGTCGTGGATGAGGAGAGGTTGCAGAGTCTTTCAGTCCGGTCTGGTAGCAGAGGCTTTCACCATGAAGTTGTAGCCGGATTGTGAGTAAGGAACGTAGTTCAATAATCCAGCCCTGATCAGCTGGTGCAGTCAGATTAAATAGGCAGACCGTGTCATAAAGGGGTGTGGCTAGGCTCCGTGGAACCAGGAAGTAAGAGGATACCATAGTTAAGGCATGACAGATGGGCACCTGGCAAGACACAGGTTAGTTTTCTTGCACCAAAACTACTACAGCTTGCTATGGTGCTTGGAGTGTTCCTTTAACCCTGTGTGCTAGGTTATACCCTGCAGTCAGTTTTTTAAGTTGGACCTTTGTGTTCCCAGTCTCCTGGTCTGAATTGTCTTTTTCTACACAATCACATACCATCAGCTACAAAATAAAGAATCATATACAAACAGTTTTAATCACAAGAACAATGTATTGAACAGTAATGAAAATATACATGTAATATCTTCGGTGTTCACCTTTCCTCATATTTATGGAATAATTTACATATATTCCTTTGATTGTGTTCTGACGAAGGAATGCTCTATGATAATGAAGGAAGTGGGAATGCAAAGGGAAATTGGCTCCACAGCATATGATATCTGATTTACTCCAGCGTTAACACTGGGAATATTTATTAAATGACAAGATGCATATTTTCTACAGGTAATGTTGTCACATCGTGAGGATTGTTTTCGCTGTCCCAGTTATGGGTATTTACATATGTTTTTCATATTTATGGATATTTGTTGATTTTCTCATCAGTATGTTCTAAATAATCAGCTCAGGAGATTTAGCAGCATCAGATGTGATAATGTCACAGATATATTGGTAAATGCAATCAGTTATTTATATTGTCATGTAAAAGTGGAAAGGTCCATGTTGATGTTATGAAGGTCACCTTTCACCGGCTAACTCCATTGGTTAATTTGATAAATAGTAAACTGTGTTTTGGAGATGACGTGTAAGATTATGTGCTTTGTGACCTGACCTGATTACAGGTCACAAAGCACAAGGAGTAAAATAAACTTTTAATGTGGAGCAATTTTAGAATTTGGTATGTTTGTCTTGTAAGCTTAATAGCCATAAAAGAAAACAAAATTGCCACACAAAAGTATATATTTATTTAAAGTAGACATCACAGGCTATTTACCCAGGGTTGTTTTGACACTTTCTACGTAGTCATTTCACCTCCATCCTCTGCTAAATATTGGAGAAAAATTGTGTTTTTTTTTTGTTTTTTTGGCACACAAACTTATAACAAAGAACTTCTCATTTGTATTCTTTAAAGTTGGTGTGTGCTATTCCTGTACAAAGTTTTATTTTGTGTTCAGTTACACCTGCTGAGTAAAATGACACCCCCTTTGTATGTCTTTGGCACTATTTCGTGAAGCTACAGTGCCATATATCAGACCTGTCCTTTTCAGTATTCACAGTAGAATTTTGAGAGACGGATTTAATGAGCCAATGCTTCCATTTGGGATATTATAACAGTTTGACTGTTCAAAAAAAAACCCACAAAGGCCTACCATTTGTAAAAGTAGACACTCCAGGGTATCTCATATGGTGCATATTGTTCCTTAACATGCCCCCATTTTTTCACCAATATATGCCAAAGTATGTGGTAAAAAATTATTTGGGGCATTTTTTACATACAGATTACATTTGTTCTGGGCATTTTGTATATTTCATATGTGCCACTAAGTTCAAACCCCCCAAATTATGCTCAGCTAAGCATTCTGAGTAAAATGACACCCCCATTGTATGTCTTTGGCATATTTTGTGAAGTTACAGTGCTGTAAAAGAGACGTGACAAGTTTACGTTTTTAAGTGTGAATTTTCATGGAGGGTTTTGATGTGTCCGTGTTCCACTTTGGAGCACTTGAGCAGGCTACATATTACAACTACACCATAAAATCATACCATTTCTTAAAGAACACATCCCAGGGTATTTCAAAAGGCATATTTTGAACCGTAGCGTGGGATAATTTTTCCGCTAGCTTGTACCAAGTGTAGAGGTTATAAGCGTTTTTTCTGCCTTTTTGACACACAAAGTGAGTTTGCACAGTATATTTTGCAAACCTTATGTGTGCTATGACTTTAAAATACTTTGTATGTTGCTCAGCTATGTCGGCTGAGTACAGCGATACCCCCGTATGTACCTTTGCCAGGTATATGTGGACATTGGATGGGGCACATTTGGGACATAGCCATTCCAGTTTTTTTCAAACTTAACATTTTTGCGCTGTGCCCATGTCCCATTTTAGAGTATTTTACCAGGCTATGTAAACCAAATACCCCATAAAGCCATACCATTCCTTAAAGATGACATCCCAGGGTATTTCAAAAGGCATATTTTGAACCTTAGCATGGGATCATTTTTCCGCTAGCTTGTACCAATTTTTTCTGCCTTTTTGACACACAAAGTGAGTTTGCGCAGTATAATTTGCAAACCTTATGTGTGCTATGACTGTATAATACTTCATATGTTGCTCAGCTATGTCGTCTGAGTACAGCAATACCCCCATATGTACCATTGCCAGGTATATGTGGATGTTGAAGGGGCACATTTGAGACGCAGCCATTCAGTTTTTTTCTAACTTTGAAGTTTTACGCTGTGTCCATGTTCCATTTTGGAGTAGTTTAGATGGTTGGTTATTGAAACTTCCCCCCAAACACATACTATTTATTAAAGAATACACCCTGGGGTAATTCAGAAGGCATATTTTGAACCTTAGCGTGGGATCCTTTTTTCTCTAGTTTGTTTCAGGTGTAGTGGTAACGAGTATTTTTTAATGTATTTCTTTTTTTACACTTTTTTAACTTTTTAAAACTAGTTTTTAAACTTTTGTTTTGCTTATTATTTTTTTTGACTTTCATAAACTTTCTTAAAACTTTTTTTTTTACAGATTTAACATTTTTCTAAGCTTTTTTTTTTACCGTTAACCCCTAACTAGCAGTAAGCAGCACTAACCGTAAATTCACCATTTTCCCATAACTCCCAGCCACCCCAGCTAGCAAAATATATAATTATAAAATATTTAAATTAATTAATTAAATAAATTGAACCCCTGAGAGTTAATAAATAAATAACAGTTAATCCTCAGGGGTTAAAACAAATTAGATCACAATGTAATCCTTGCCAATTGATCACTGTAGTCAGTGATCAATTGGCAGGGAAGGGGTTATTTTTTTATTAAAATGGGTAAAGGTGGGTGGGATTTTATTAAAACTTTATTTTTTTTTTTACACAGGGGGGAGGATCAGCACTGATCCGTCTCCCTGCACTTCACAGTGAACCCAGAAGTGCAGGGAGGCGGAAGATGAGTATACACAGCACATGTGCTCGCTCTGACATGCTGTCAGAGCGAGCACATGTGCTGGGACAGCCCGATCCGGTGCTCCCGGTCTGCCTCTAATACAGAGGCAGACCAGAACACCATTAACCCCGCGATCGCCGCGATTGCGGCGATCTGGGGTTAATTTTACCGCGTGACGGGCGAGGTCCGTCACCCGTCGTTAAGGGTATTCCCAGGATGACGGACCTCGTCCGTCACCTGTCCTGAAGGGGTTAAAGGGACACATTGAATTTATTTGTCTGTGATGCTAAATGAATACATAATCTGCAGTGCAAATTTACAGTGATGATAAATTTCAAAAAGCATTCGGAATGGTCTCCCCACCATCGCATCTTCATCACATGTCTTCTAAGATTGTATCAGATCAGTGTTAGTTATGTTCCAGAACTTGCCAACAAAGGATAAAACTAGAAAAAAGGAATAGTATGATATATTCCTGGTTCTTAGAATGAATCGACCCTATACTGCGGGGCTTATCTGAGGGTAGCTAACAAGAAGGTCCTTGCAGGAGCTCCCATTTTAAGAAGAGGTAGCGGCAGGCACCCAGGTTAGTTGTCAAATCATTCTTAAATTGGTTAAACTACTTACAATGAGAGGACACTACTGGCACTATAACCACTACAGTGGACTGTAGTGGTTATGGTAGTAGGAGTGTTCCTTTTTTATTCGAATGGCATAGTTGCAGGCTCCATACGTGAAGAAGCTATAAGATTAATATTTTAGCTAAGGATTCATGAAATAGTTGTATGACATCTTAACAACAGCCAGTATGACAACTGGTGGAAAATTAGGCCATATCGCATGTTGAATTAGTTTAATCGAGTGCTAAAATGTTAAGAACTTTACTCAACTTTCTCTGACTTCATCAATATCAAAATGTCAAGCCAGTTATTTAATCATATGGAAATTAAAACTCATAGAAACAAACATTAGGAAATTAATTTGTATAGTTTCTACATGCAAAATTAGATGTTTAATTAGTCCTCTTTTATGGCAAATATAAAGTATAGGGCAGTTCCAAGTTTTTCCCAAGTTTTAACGACTTGGAAAATAAAATAAGAAATGGCACAAGATTCGATGTCTAATTCCAACTCAGAGGTTAAAACCACTCAGAAGATATAAAATAAAATGAGTCTAACTCTGTTTTAGTGGACTGCTATTTCATGAATAGCTTTGCTCTGGAGCTGTGAAAACATAGTAGCATGTGAGCTTTTGGGTTTATTGGAGAGTAAAGTGATTAAATTGCCGCATTGAATTTTTGATGAGCCTCTTCAATAAATTCCATATTTTTAGTCAATTAAAACAGATAATTACATATAGTGAGAAACTGTGGATTCTAATGACATATTTTTGTTTTGTATGCCCGGATCTTTGCTTTCCTGTGCTTTCCACATGTAACCCTTAAAATATCTCTCTACGTTGTTGAATATCAACATTTTTTTTTCACACTTGTCTTTCCAGTTTCTTCTGCATTAAGATTTGTTTACAACATTGTGAAATATTCCCTTACATAAGCCTCCACTTCAGAAAGCTTGGTTTGTTTGAAGAGCGGAGAAAACTTCTCGTGCAATAATATTTACTTTGCAACACTGAGAAACTTATACATGGTGACCAGAGCTGTTTAATTAGCTCTTTAGTATAATATGTTGCTGTAGTGTGCTTGTTTATTTTTCTGAGCTATCCAAAAGGCAGATTACATCATTGCTCTCTACGTGGAACTTAAAGATCACATGAGAGTCTCAAACTATATTTTACCAACAATGGATGTTGTATTTGTACAGAACTGGTCATTTGTATTTCCACTTACATGCACCTATAAATTATAAATCACTCACAATAAATATTTTATATGTTGTTTTATGTTGTTTATGTTGTACTTTTTAAAATATGTTTGACGCCTGGGCTCCATGGTTGGTCTTCCTCTCTGCAGGCAAGATGGGAAGCTAAACCCCCTTCTTCCCCTCTCGTCTCTCTCCTTTTTTTCTCTCTCCTAGTAGAACACTTCCCATACCCTTAATCTTACATGCCACACTCCGCTAACTGCATGTATTTTCTTAAGATACGCTTAAGTGACAAGTGCTAGGGATACCTCAAAAGCTATAGAGGTGAGAGACTGGGAAACGGTAATAGTAGGAACATAGATCACACGGCAGATAGTTAGGACTTCTGCCTCCTCGCGGCTCAGTCAGTACTGGAGCCTAAGTAGCAAAAAGACCTATGTGCTGTCTTCCATTGATCACATGAATTTCCATAAACGTCCGTGCTCATGTGTGCTAGGTGTCCCTTCTCACAATCCTACTTACCTTAGGTCCCTTTATTCGAGTTCCGACCACTCCACGGAGGAGTACAAAATCTATACCCGCTCCTTTCCCACCATCCACTTGAACAATCATATCAACCTAGGGCCTGCCCCACACTCACTTTAGGTTGTACATGGATCACCCCAAATCAACATAGCCAGTGTTATCCATACCTCCACTATATGAATCTCAGTAGACCTCTTCTAGGTACTTTACAGCAGGAGTTCTTAGCATTTCAGCTTTCATGATAAATGGAGATTATTAATATTTCAGAAACTGTTCATGGCTATTGTTACCAATATTAACATCTGCCATAAAAACACTTGTTCTTTACAAACTATCACCGGTTCTCTATCACTGAAAGGGTTATAAATTTCTAAACAAACAAAAAATAAAAACCCCTTCATAACAAACATGCAACCACCTCCCACAAAAAAAAACCTCAAAACAGCTACATACGCTGAACATTTTCACACCTGGTTTTTTCCTTTCACACCAAGATAATTAACTTCAGCTTTATCAAACACAAATATCATCATTCTCATTACATGTTATTGGTATAGTAAGCAACTTGCAACTTAGTTAAATATAAGCGAGCGTTTTCTCCGAGCTGTGCGTAAATAGATCACGATTAAAATATCAAGTTTAATTTAAGCCGTTAATTAATGTCACTAAATGTCACTTATCTGATAGGTTTCCCCTCAATGGCTTTCCAGTTGAGCTATCTTGCTGACTTCTACCCATCAAGATTATTTTTTTCAACATACAAAATTATGCTAAATATTCTTGTTATTTTTCATATTTCAAGCTGTGCTTGAAAATGAATTCAGAGGCACACGATAATTTTCTGTATTTAAATTACAGAAACATAGATTTTCTCCTTTAATATTGTGTCGGAGTGACTGTTTCGGAGCTTATTAAATAAATATTCGATTCTACGTTTGCCCTTTATTGGATTGAAATCCTGGTTTTATATAAACCTTTTAAAAAAAGTATCTAAAATGCACCTACCATATTCCCATGTTTGTGTTATACTGGGATTGTAGATTTCTTATCAATGTATTGATATATTGATAATATTGTTATATTGTTTCTTTTGGTGATGTGCAAGAACACAGAAAATGTTGGATGAACAATAAAGAGATGTAAAAACCTATTGCTGGAATTAAGATATTAATATGTACATAAGTTGCTCAAGCTATATGTATTTTCCTAGCCGTTTGTGGAATTAAAAAAATAAATAAATATATGTAGCCATGCATGCTTGGCCCAAGACCCCTAGAGATACCCTGACATATTTTCTGCCCCTCAGGTAACTCGGTTGGGGATCTTCACGCTGGACCCTTTTCCATGAGTCCCCTTCTGCTTTTTGGAACTTTTTTGTTCTTTCCCCGCTGAGTAACTCTACACTTATGGACTGTTTGAGCCAGGGTGTCGGTCAGGGGCTATGTTTTATTCATTGTTCTTGCTAATGGTGCTGTTTAAGCCTTACTTTAGTAGAGTTTTCTTTTTGTCCCTGACACTGAGTACACGTTACACTTATAAACTATGTGTGCCAAGTGGTGGCCTTCGAGTTCCAGTAGTTCCATTTGCAATATTTTATAAGTTGTCCTTAATTCTGTTCCGGTTTAAGCATTACTCTAATGCAGTAAAGTTTTTTTTGGTTTTTTTTTCATGCCATGGGATGCCACATCAAAGTTCTAATACACAAGCAAAGCAGAGGCTTTAAGATTTACCGGAGCTACATATGTTATACTGCATACCTTATCCTCTGCTGCAAGAAAAAAAAAACATGAGTGCTTCACATTAGGCCTTTTTAGAACCTGTATAACTTTTTACATTGTCTGTACATGACCCTTACCAATGCCCAACCTACTCTACATGTTGACTGCACAATTCCACATTTTGTGTCACAGAGGGTATTTTATTATATTATATATTGTATAGTACGCATAACGTATGTGTGACATTTCATGCTTGTTGATTCATTTCTTGGTATGTATTTTTTTCTTGTTGGAATTGTCTTATTATAACATACCACCAATAAACATTGAATAACAAAAAAACAACAACAATATATCTAACAAAGGAATAAAAGAAAAAGTGACAGCAGAAAAAATTATAAAAATAGACAAAGAACACAATGTGAGGCACTGTAAGGAAATTATTGATCTATTATGAATGGTGAGAGCTGTCAGGCAGAAAGACAGCTATTATTATATGTTTAAAAACAAATATATTTTGTTTTCAAAAATCAAACTACAAAGAAATTATATACACAGCATCTGAACATATTGGAATACAGAAAATATACAATAATGACAAATGCAAATATATACATAATAACTTAGAAGGTGATGCAATGTACAAAGCAATGACTACATTTAGAGGAGTGTAGGTATATGTCGGATACAGGCAAATTTCCAAATTCCGATATAAAATGGAATTCAAGTTTAAAATGGTTTTGGGGTGTTTAAGTAAAATGAGGTTAACATAAAACATGAAGACGAGGTCTATAAAATATAAAAAAATAAATTTACTTGGGTAATGAATGCTGTTACTAATGATTGTGCTTTGTTTGTTTTATATTTAAGCTTAGATTTTGGTTACTGAAGAATATGCATCATATGTCATGTTAGTCAGGAATTTTTATACTGATATATGTCAGAAACAATGAATTGTAAACCTAAAAAACGTTTGGTTATTAACGAGAGTGAAAGCAAAATAGATTAAATAAAGATCAATGAAATGTTTCCAGAAATTCTTTACCATGAACCTCTGAATATGTGGTTGGTGACATCGAAGATTAGGTCATATTTGACAAATGTTATGTTCTGGGGACATTATTTTTAGATAGGAAAAGACACATCAGGGAAAGAGTTACAAGACCAAACCTAGAGCAAACGAATGAAAGAAAGAACAAGAAGGCATACGGGGGAATCTTGTGGAAGGGTTTATATTACGATGAAATACTGGCAAGGGGTTCATTGTTAACACATGAGCAAATGACTGGGGAATCGTCAGGGCTTTGGCATAAAAGTAGTGATGGGTAAAATGTAGGTAAATAAAATAACATAACTAAATGAATGAATCAAATAAATACAATTAAAAGTAAAGTGTTGGATATATTGAGAAATATTGGTTAAAGTGCAGTTTTGTCAAATTTGCCCAACCAAGGGTCCTAAATACACTTTTAATATAAAAAGATATTATGGTGGCGGGGTCTGACAACCAAGATGGCCAGGCGTGTATTCTGCTAGCTCCTACCAACTTGAACTAAAATCATGGAAATACCTTGGTTAATCCAGATGAAAAGAACCCTAGACTACTTGGGGATCACCCTTACTATACGCTACCACACACTAAGCCTGAAACTGGGTGCCCTGACGGAAGCATACCGCACCTGAGCTTGTGGCCTACTGAAGCTGATGGTCCGTTGGATGGGAGAGGCGGCCGATATCACGGCTCCTTCCATGCCGCACCGGAAAGTCAGGCTGCAACAGAGACTATTCAACACCCCCCCCCCCCTCCCGGGTGCGGGGTCCTACTGGAGCTGAATCCGGCCCGATGTCCTCAAACCCAGAGGAGCTCCTGGCTTACAGTGGTTCAACTCCAGCAACGATCACTGAGACCTCTCTCTGAAACGTTACCCCAGCCTGACCCACCGCGAGGCAATGATCCGGCTGTGAGGAGAGCGCTCTCTGGGCCACAGCTCACCATGGAACATCCCCACATCTGCCGTTCACACACACTCGGAAAGCTCTCACTCAGCAAGCACTCAAGAACCCTGTCACTGGGCCCCAAAATCAAACTCAGCGCGCTGAACAAAAGGAGACTTTGGATTGTCTTTCTTCAGGTACCAGTGGCCTCCTTGCACTGGGGATCGGATAGAGGGGGACTTTCGCTGCTTACAGGACGCTTGGTGTTTGCCCAGTGGAACTTTACTCTTAAATGTCACCAGTCCATGTTCTGACTGCATGAGTTCTGGATTATATTTTAGTTTTTTTCATTAGGTGTGCATATCATGTCAGTTTTAATCTCTAATCTCTAACAGGCTTGTTAGCACTTCATGTTACACACCAATAATAAGAGATACTAGCTTGTGTCTAAAGCATTTGCAATTAGTGAGCAACCTCCATGTCTGAATGTACCAACCTATATATAAAATAGTATCTCAGACTAGGACAAGCCAGTTTAGCCTGACTAAATATTTAAACAATGTGCAGTTGAATCGATTTGTCACACCACGTTTATGCTCTGTATTGTGCTTGTCATTGCTGTTGTGGCACTGCAGGTTCAATTGGATCGCTATGCACAAATACAATAAAGAATAGATTTTTTACTTTTTTTTAAATGATGATGATGATGATTACAAACAAAGTAGTGGTAACAAGTAACATAACTCATGAAGGGTAGTAAATAAAAATATTTACTTTGTTTTGGTCCCAATTACAGAGGGCACAGACAAAAACAAATGTGCCTACCCATCAGATATCCAAGGAATCTCAGGCATAGGCAGAAACATTGCGGGGGGAGTGGGCAGTGTCACGGTACTATCCCAACATGAAATCAAAGAGGCAACAGTATTCTCTACTAAGACAGCACATAAGCCTGGCGGCTTAACATAAGGAGTATAGAATATAGTTCAGAGAGAAATCAAGGCTAACGAGAAACAAGCCAAGGTTAAGGATTGGGGCGTATAGGAAATACAAGTATACTGAGCCTTGGTCAAGTATTCCAGAGAGAAGAATAGTAGGAGGGCATGCAGAGCCTTAAAACAGCTAAATGCGGGGGGCAGAGCCTGACCAGCGAGCTAGCAAGACGCACTCTGCTAGAGCTCCTGTCACAAGGCAACAAAATCGGTTGAAAAATCAGGCTGCAGAGCCACAAACTACCCGTACAGGGGCTCACGGCATCTGGGTAACCCGCCGGAACCGACTGATACCCGACTCGACACCCGGGACGACCGGGAGCCATAACAGCAAACTGAGGCCTACCACGGGAGGTGGCGAGGTGAGACGGCCGCTCTCCCGCCAACCGCAAGCAGCCACAGCAGAACGAAACAACCCCCCCCCCCCCATGGACCGGTGGGGGTCATCCCGGTCCCCGCCAGACAGAGAGCCTCGGACCCTAGACCCCTCGACTAAGCCTTCAACCTACCCAAGCAAAGAGGGACCCAAGGCACTCAAGATGGCGGGGACACACGCCCTAGCAAAGCGACACAAGCAACCACTTATCAGGCTGGGCACAGGCACCAACGACTACTCCATAGTGGACGGTTCACTCACCGCAGCCCAACACGAGATCTGGAGGGAAACCGAGCTCCGCTACAGCCGCCTATTCGGAGCACTGTGGGAAAAGCTGGAGGCCCTCATGCAGACCCCCATAACGGAGACCACGCCAGGTGGTGCACTACAGGGCCCGATGCACAGCCATGGCGCCCGATCACCAAGGGTGCTGACACATGGCAAGACGGTTCAAAGAAGCCCTCACTACCCACAAAATCGCCCGCAAATGCGGCGCTCATACGCTGCAGCGACCAGGCGCAGGGGAATCAAATGCCAGGCGGCAGGGCAGAGGCAACAAAAGGGACAAAATCGACTAAAGCCGACATGCGGAACCACCGGCCCCAACAAGACGGACCTAAAGGGCCAACATGCCAAGTCTCTTAACCTGCCCACAATTAGCCACAACACACCTCGGCAGCCCGGGGCTGGGACGCTGCAGATGCTGCCGCGGGCAAACAAGTCAGCGCAAGGGAAAGCCACAACGCAACTTGGACAAAAGAGGTGCCTGCCAAACACTGGAGTGGGATGAAGACCCAATCTGTAAGCCAAGAGATCCCCACAGACAGAGTATTGTCTTGGGACTGGACTTTTCCATAGCACTAGTACACCAGTAGGCCTACTATTTAATAGACGACATCTATCACACCCTCAGAGCACACCACAACGCACATACCCACATATTTGCTGCCAACCAACCCACAAACAACACACAACCCAGCACAACACAACGGCAACATAACCCACTATGCTACATATATATTGCTAAGATGTATATGCCTATAGTATTTTGCCTCTGTCACTCCTCTGATCTCTTCTAACGCAATACTACCTAAACACCTTTTTAGGAGCATAATTTCAAGAGCAACAACTTTTATTGTATACATAGCTAGTCTAGCGTGTTAGCGTGTTTGGTACTTACTATTTACTACCAAGATTGAAGCCCATGGATCAGCGCAGTCAGGGGAATGGGCCTTGACAGAGCCAAGGAGTAGGCAGGTGGAGCTATAGATTCGGGGGTGGGGTTTAGGGTGGAGCATGCTAAAGGGTGTGGAAAAGTGCGAGTATATTAAGCGGCCATTTTAGCAAACGGCCATTTTAATTCAGAATCCGCACTTACCTGTTAATTGTTTTGGCAGGCTGTGTGGTTTCTTTTCTTCTGTTTTTTAGATGGCTTCGCTTGAAGAGATCTTGGACGGTGTGAGAGCAGCAGTGAGAGACAGGGGGATGGCATGGCTGCAGCAGCAACTGGCGGTTCCTGGGACCAGCGGTAACCCCCCAGCGGCTGTGGAGAGGCGTTCGGTGCGGAGGGCGAGACCGCCCCAGCGGCTGAGCCCGGGCGTGATGCCCGCAGCGCGTTGGAGACGGAGTCCTTCCAGGGAGGCGAGCGGATCATCGGTTGGGGAAGCAGGCCGGTCGGAGCCAACGCAAACGCCGCCGGCCCCGTCTGTGCGACGTGGCGCCGGTAAGGCAAGGGTGGTGATTAGGCCTGGCATGGTGTCGCGGCCTACCACGAGGAGCGCTGCTCGCAGGTCGGCGGGCGGCAAGGCGGCAAAGTTAGCGACGGCCTCCGAGGAGACCGGGACCGCAGAGGATGTCGGAGGTGTGGATGGAGCCCAGACACGTCCCGGTGAGTCTGCCGCCGGTTTAAATACCGGGCGGCAAGGAAAGGCACTGGGGATTGGGAAGGACGGGCTGACGCCACCTCAGAGGGCAGTGAGGGATTCCAGTGGAGGGGGACTTGATCATGCGGGCGAGGCAAGGCCCAGGCAAGGCAGCGGGGGGACGGCAGGACAGGTCACCCAGCTAGGGCTGCAGGACCAAGTCAGGGCGTCAGCGGAAGGGGCTTCCGTTTGTCAGGGCCAGCGCAGCGCTTCCCCAGTGGACAGGGGAGTGGACAGTGAGAGATTGTCCCAGGGGTATGACACACACTCTGACAGCGGGGTTAGGAGTGTACGGGAGGGCCATAAATGTTGCTCCCGGGGTCGGCATGATTACAGAGACAACCCTAGGCCTGCGGATTACAAGAGGCGGCGCGGGGCAGGCGCCAGGCAAAAACGGACAGGGTGTGTCAGGGAGAGGAGCCCGTCTACTGACGGGTGCAGTAGGCGGGGATCAGTCTGCAGGGCCAGGAGGAGAAGGGAACGGCGCAGCGAGTCTGGGTCATCCAACGGGAGCACCCAAGGACGGCCGGATAGTTCTTACGGCCCAGAGGGCCTGGCTACTAGGCGGGAGAGGCGCAGGGTTGACGACAGGGAACGTAAGGAGGAAGGGCGGGTAGATGGGCACTCGAACAGACTACCCAGGTGTTCTTCTCCCTACAGGTCACGGAGCGGTACACCTACGGTCCCACGGCGGGATCTGGCGGAAGGGAGTCGGCGTCAATTGGACACCCCGGAGCCGCACGCGGCGGAGGGAAGGAAAACGACCCCGCGGCCTTCCGCGGCCGGAGGCTCTGGCGGTGAGTTGCCTGTTACATCACATTCTGATTCCATGTTAACTTGCCTAAAATCATTGTTAGATTCATGGGGCGGTGGGGAGGGGGCTTCACCGCAATTTTCGAGGGTATGGGTTCCGGAAGTAGGTTCCGGGACGTCGGGTCAGGCGAAAGGGGCGGTGAGTGGTGTCTCCGGACGGAGCACGCCCGAACCAGGTGAGAGGACAGGCTTGAGTTCGGTAGGAGGAGGGGAGGTTTCTGACGCGGCGCGGCAGAATGTACATGTCTCTTTCGCGGGCCCCTTGGGATGTCACCTGAAGTCTGAGGTGAAGGACAGGATTTGGAAAGGTGAGTTTGTAGAGGTTTTTTCTCTCCTTCCTCTGGAGGAGTTCCTTGATCTAAAGGATGAGGATAAAAAGGATGCGAAGAAGGAGGAAGAAGAGAAAAAACGTAGGTATCGGAAGATACCCAAGACGTTTGCGAACTGGTTGCGGGCTTTTTGCATACTGGCCAGCGTCATCGGGGAAAAGTTTCCCGATCGCTGTTCGCAACTTTTTTGCTACTTGGACGGGATAGGTGACGCTTACCGGACGTATGGTGGGATTGCTTGGTGGAAATACGATGAGCAGTTCCGCCAACGTTTAGCAGCGAACCCGAGCATGAGATGGGATCAGATGGATCTGCCCCTGTGGATGCGGCTCATGATGGCGCAGAAGGCTGCGCCCTTTCACGGGACGGCCGGTGCAGCACCTGGAGGAGCGGCGCCGGCCGGACAAAAGAAGGGTTTCTGCTGGCTTTTCAACAAGGGCCAATGTAAATGGGGCTCGTCGTGCAGATTCAAACACGAGTGTTCCGGTTGCGGCGGTACACATGGAGTCAATAGGTGCTTCAAGAGAGGCAAATCGACTAGCGGGGGAGGTCCCAGTGGTGCCACGGCCCCTGCCGCTGCCACTGGGGGCAACTCCGGTGAAGGTAGGCGAGATGCTGCCGTGGCTAAAGCGCTACGCTAATCGGGCTGACGCGGAATTTTTGTGGAAAGGATTCACAGAGGGGTTTAGGATACCGTTTAAAGGGAAGGGGTCAGGGACTTTATGTTTGAATTTACGATCCGTTCGGGATCACCCAGGGGTGGTGCGGGACAAATTGATGTCGGAGGTACGGCTTGGCAGGATGGCGGGACCCTATGCGGTCCCACCTTTGCCGAACTTGAGGGTGTCTCCGTTGGGGGTGGTCCCCAAGAAGGAACCAGGCAAATTTCGGTTGATACACCATTTGTCTTACCCAAAAGGGGCGTCTGTTAACGACGACATTGACGCGGCCCTAAGCTCTGTGTCATACGCGTCATTCGATCAAACGGTTGAGTTGGTACGGAGAGCGGGGCCGGGTGCGTTGATGGCGAAGGTGGACGTGGAGGCGGCTTTCAGGTTGCTTCCTATTCACCCGACATGTCACCACTTATTGGGTTGTTTCTTTGACGAGGGTTTTTTCGTGGATTTGTGTTTGCCCATGGGCTGCTCTATTTCTTGCTCATACTTTGAAAAGTTCAGCTCTTTCTTTGAATGGGTGGTACGTCTGGAGTCGGCTGGGGGTGCAGTAGTGCACTATCTGGACGACTTTTTGCGCGTAGGTCCGGCAGGGTCCGATCGTTGTGGGCAAGTACTAGGGGTGTTGCAATGGGTGGCGCAGGTCTTTGGGATCCCGTTGGCGGCTGAGAAGACGGTGGGCCCGACGGTATGCTTGAGCTTCCTAGGGCTGGAAATAGATTCTGTGAAGGGTGAATGTAGGTTACCTGCAGATAAATTGACAGCGCTCCGCCAGCGGGTGGGGGTAGTCAGGGGTTCGAAGAAGGTGACCTTGAGGCAGTTACAGTCCCTGCTGGGGAGCTTGAACTTTGCTTGTAAAGTGATCCCTATGGGGAGGGTTTTTTGCAGGCAGTTGGCTCGAGCAACATGCGGGGCGCGATTGCCAGGTCATTATATCAGAGTCTCCGCTGCGATGAAGGCGGATCTGGATGTTTGGTTGTGTTTCTTACAGGAGTTCAATGGTCGGGTGTATTTTAGGGATGAGGCGACTTCATCAGAAGCGATAGGCTTATATACGGACGCTTCCGGGAGCGTAGGTTTCGGGGCCTACCTGGCAGGGAGATGGTGCGCGGAAGAGTGGCCAGAGGCGTGGAAGGAAAGCGCCTTGATCAGGAACCTGGCCTTCCTTGAGCTCTTTCCTGTGGTAGTGGCGGTATCTTTATGGGGCGAAGAGCTCGCGAATAGGAAGGTGATCTTTCATTCTGATAACATGGCGGTGGTGCAGGCAGTTAATAATATCTCAGCCTCTTCGCTGCCTGTGGTACGGTTGTTGAGGCGTTTGGTGCTGCTGTGCATGTCTTGGAATATTGTGTTTAGGGCGAAACACGTCCCGGGATTGTTGAATGTTATCGCTGACACCTTATCTCGTTCGCAGTGGGAACGTTTTCGGGCAGCGGCGCCGGGAGCTCAGGAGACAGGTCAGTCATGCCCGGCGGAGATGTGGCGGCTCGGGACGTCTTGCTTGGGGGCTTTATAAGAAGTTCCCTGGCGACCGGAACGTGGACAGCGTACACCAAGGTATGGTATGAATGGGAGGAGATGATGGGGCAGTCTGGAGGGGCGAATTCGCCGGCAGGTAGGTTGGACACGCTATTATGGTTATTGTGTCGGTTATTCGCGGGAGGGGCTTCTCCCGCGAAGGTGGACCGTTACATGTCAGCATTAGCATTTTGGTTTAAATTCACGGGTAAAGAGGATATTACAAAAACTTTTTTGGTGAAGCAGGTGTTGAAAGGCTTTCGTAAAGGACGTAGGTCTGTAGACTCGAGACGGCCTGTGTCGTTTAACATTCTACATGGCTTGACTGAAAGGCTGCATGAAGTTTGTACATCTACGTTTGAAGTGCTCTTGTTTACCGTAGCTTTTGTTTGGGCGTTTTTTGGGGCGTTCCGCATCGGCGAACTGGTCAGTTCTAATAAGTCCGGGGCGAACGGGATCCGGTTCGAGGATGTGGTGCTGGGGCAGGACAAAGTCGAGATACGCCTGAGGTGCTCCAAGACGGATGTCTTTGGGAGAGGTAAGACGATAATTTTGTTTGCGTTGCCAGGGTCGGTAGTCTGCCCAGTAGCGTGTGGGCACAAATACTTGGGCGTGCGCCCTCAAAGCTCGGGGTGCTTCCTCGTTCACGAGGATGGTCTTGCGCTGTCGCGCTTCCAATTTGTCAGGGTATTTCGCATGGGGCTGCAACAGTTGGGTTTGCATCCCATGCAATTTGGGACTCATTCATTTCGCATCGGGGCTGCAACGGAAGCAGCGCGGCTCGGACTCGGGGATGATCGGATTAAACAGATAGGTCGGTGGGAGTCCGCGCGTTTTAGGACTTATGTACGAACAGATAAGTTGGTTTGAAGGGGGTGTCTGGTTGGGTTTGAGTTGTGGTGTCGATGCTCTGCTAGTTTATAACTTGTGTTTCTTTCCAGGTCGGGTTGTATGGTTGGTGGGTCACTCCTACGTTTATTGGGCGCAGAAGAGGGCCGCAGTTCGGAGGAATGGAGCACAACTGGGCTTTCTTCAGGACACTGTACAGTTACAATGGTTTGGTTTTCGTGGTTTCAGCTGGCAGAGCATTAGCGGAGTGATTTTTGGTAAATTGTTGGAAGGAAATCCCCCGGACGTAATACTGATACATGGTGGGGGTAACGATTTGGGGCTTATCCCTCAGAGGGAGCTAATTAGGAGAATGAAGCGGGATTTGGATCGCCTCCGGGAGCGGGTGCCGGGAGTGGTTATAGTGTGGTCTGAGATGGTTCCTAGATTTAAGTGGAGACACGCCAGGGACACAGCGGCGGTGTCGAGATGTCGGGGGAAGGTTAATAAGGCCATGTCAGTTTTCGTTAGGAGGTCAGGCGGGGTCCCGGTAAGGCATTGGGAGCTAGAGGGTATGTTACCTGGGTATTATCGTAAGGATGGGGTGCACCTTTCGGAGGTAGGTTGTGACTTGCTAAACCTCGGTTTTCAGGAAGGGATCTCCCGGGCCCTATTTCTGTGTGGTGGGGGGCGCTCGAGACATTAAGGGATCAAGTCTCGGGCTGTGGCGGGATAGGGCTAGGGTAATTGGGATGGAAGTGGATTAGCAAGTGGCTAGGCTAAGCTTAAGTTGAATTAGGCCAGAGTTGGAAGTGGTCTGTTGGTTCGAGCTCATCGGTGGCTCCGAACCTGGTGGTGTAGGGGTGTCTCGGTACACCCCTACAGTTAATAAAGTTATAATTATGGGGCCTCTTTGGTAGGCCGTGTGTTATATTTATGTGTTATTTATATTGTTATATATTGTTTATGGTATGGGGTCATTGTCTGGGTTAATGCTGTACGGATGGGGGTGAGGGTAAATTAATTTATTTGGCAATGACCCCAATTTGTTATCTTGTTTATTGAAAAATTTAAATAAAGCTGTGGACTTTTATTTTCCAACAGAAAATTGGTGTCTGTGTTTATTGGTGGGTTATGGGGAAGAAAATGCCACAAGCCGAATAACGACTGTGCGCATGTCATGAAGCCCATGGATCAGCGCAGTCAGGGGAATGGGCCTTGACAGAGCCAAGGAGTAGGCAGGTGGAGCTATAGATTCGGGGGTGGGGTTTAGGGTGGAGCATGCTAAAGGGTGTGGAAAAGTGCGAGTATATTAAGCGGCCATTTTAGCAAACGGCCATTTTAATTCAGAATCCGCACTTACCTGTTAATTGTCCCTCCCACCCTCCCTAGGTTTTTAGCAGGTCCCGTTTTGTCACAGCGGCGGGATAGGGCTAGGGTAATTGGGATGGAAGTGGATTAGCAAGTGGCTAGGCTAAGCTTAAGTTGAATTAGGCCAGAGTTGGAAGTGGTCTGTTGGTTCGAGCTCATCGGTGGCTCCGAACCTGGTGGTGTAGGGGTGTCTCGGTACACCCCTACAGTTAATAAAGTTATAATTATGGGGCCTCTTTGGTAGGCCGTGTGTTATATTTATGTGTTATTTATATTGTTATATATTGTTTATGGTATGGGGTCATTGTCTGTGTTAATGCTGTACGGATGGGGGTGGGGGTAAATTAATTTATTTGGCAATGACCCCAATTTGTTATCTTGTTTATTGAAAAATTTAAATAAAGCTGTGGACTTTTATTTTCCAACAGAAAATTGGTGTCTGTGTTTATTGGTGGGTTATGGGGAAGAAAATGCCACAAGCCGAATAACGACTGTGCGCATGTCATGCCTAGCTCGATTACTTCGTGTTTACTAATCACTACAAATCGATGATACCTCAGAGCTTGTTAATTCCATATTATAAAAAATGTGCTGTTTGAAATGCCGCAATGTGAAATGCTACGACTATGCTTGAAGCAGCTGTTGTGGCTCTGCACGCTTACTGTTACTCCAAGCACAAATAAAATAAAGAATGTAAAAAACAAAAACAAAAAAAAACAGCTGTATGCATTCCGCTTCAGCACTGACGTAAGAGTAATGTCAGTGCTCACGTCTTCTGGTTTGTGCGCGAAGAGGAGTGGGGAGCGATCATTCGGCATCGGCTGAATGCAGGGCAGCAGGGTGCTTCTTGGGTCAGTCACAACGAATCCAGTCCATTTCTGACTCCTTTCATATCTTTGCCTCACTTTTCAGAACACAATGCTTTCATGAATCTCCCCATTGTGTACTTGTAGCAAGCAAACCTTGGAAACATTCTGAGCCTCAAATTTTACCACAGAATTGTAGCAGTGCTGGCAGAGTCCCCATTTGGCAATGCATGGTTTTGTTTTGTAAGACATTCTGAAGCAGAATAAAGCTCGATAATTCAATGTCTGTACTGTATATAGAATTCACAGTTTTCCCATTTCATCCATAAGTCTCTGGTGAGAGGCAGAGAGGAATGGAGAGTCCCCCTTTCTCCCAACTCCTGGTTCAGCCCAAAATAAATTATTACTATTTTTTTTTCATTCTATGCAAATGGGATATTTTGAACTCACATTGTGAAAGAGCAGGATTATATTGGGTTCACTTGTGATGGATCAGTTAACACTGCAATTGAGTGTATAAAAACAATAATTCATTTAAAGTGTCTGGATAATTTCCAGAGCCGCGTTAAATACTGTAGCACATAATGCATCCTGATTCATGTTTCATTGCATTCGAACAATAACGTTTCAACTATTTTAGAGCACCAACTCCAAAGTGAATTCATGCATGTTATCAGCAAAGGCTTTTAATTACAATTTGTTGCTATATATCATTTTCCATATAATGTATTAATATGGTAAGTATAAACCTAATTTTCTTACATCATGAGAATACTTTCCAAATGGTTAGCACAAATACTGATCTATTTTTGGTTTTATATACATGTAACTAACAGAGACTTTAACCCCTTAAGGACACATGACATGTGTGACATGTCATGATTCCCTTTTATTCCAGAAGTTTGGTCCTTAAGGGGTTAAACAACAGAGACTACACAGAGTAGTATTGTAAAACCAAGGAAAGGGTATAATTAAGGTATAAATTGCACTCACGAACCAAGATGTAATATATGCTTTGAATATAACTTTTAGACTTCAAGATTAATGTAAGCAGCCATCGAAATGCATAATTATCTTTAGCATTTTAAAAAATAGAGAGGTATAGTGCAGAACGCTCAACAATATAAAAGGTGTATGTATTTCTTGCACATAACTTGATTAAAGAAACTCATAGTATAAAATCACATAAAAATATCACGCCTTACGCGTTTTGACTCCACCGGACTTTGTCAGGTTTCAGAAGCAAAAATGTATGTAGTTTTTAAAAAAAATTCTATATATTTTTTTTACTCTTGTATGTAGTTTTTAAAAAAATAAATAAATAAAATAACTTTTTTTATTACTGCATGCATGAATTCGTATTGTAATTCAGAGCTTGAGTCCCTGAAGAACTCTAAAGAACAGTAAAGATGAAATGCATAGGTCCTGTGATGTTTTTAGGTGATATGCTGTGATTTTCTTGTATGAAGTTGTGTGATAAATATTTATACATTTTATATTGTGATGCATACTGCACTTTTTCTTTCTTATTTTCTTTCAGTTGTCTGATATAACTATTAATTTGATGGCTGCTTACTGAGATATCAGCCCACTTAATGTCTGAATATTCAATGCCAATATTATGTCGGTTTGTAAGTACAATTTATAATAACTTCATTATACCTGTCCCTTAGTGTTATAATACTATTCTATTAAGTCTATGTTTCTTGTAGGTTTCATGGACACATATGCCAAATACATATTGATGGACAGCACGTAAGTGTTTCCCTGTAGTATGTTTAAGTTTCTGTTTGTTGCTATTAGTTTTTTTTAGTTTTAGAAAAAATATTTGTTTATGAATATGTTACTACAGATTTGTTTGTTAGTTTTGAGGATTATTTGTGTGAAAAAAAGTAGTTTATATATATATATATTTTTAAAATTCTTTATTTTTGTGAGTGATCGCTAAAGGATAACAGTGCATTCGAAACAAACAATAACAGGCATGGCACAATATCGAGAAACTCAGACTCTAGTGGTGGTAGTTCACTCATTTTATTTTTTGGTTATTATGACTGGGATTCCCTTTTTCGGGCAGTATGTGCTGGGCGGTCTACTTCTATAAACGGTCCTGGCCTTAGGGCTTGGATTGCCTTATCGCCCTTGTCATTTTAAAGCTATGGACTACGGGCTTCGTTAAGGCATCTTGAGGGAGATGTAGTTGGCTGATTAGCCCTCGCAGGCGATAGTACTCTGCTAGAAGAGCTATTACTTGAGGGAGGCCTAGGATGTGGGCTGGGCGTGCATGGGTGCTCTTACATGGGTAGTCAATAAATGTTATACCTTGCACGTGGTATGAATGGGGATATGGGGGAGGGGAGGGTGGAGATGGTATAAACAGCTGGTCTCAGCGACAGTCAGTCTTGCGCACCTTGAGCAGTGCGAACAAATAACAGGGGTTTTTGTAGGTGCAGCCTTCAGGTGAGTGAGGTATGTTGCTCACGTCCCCCCCTCCTGGGTACGAAAGGAGTGATTCTTTTAAATGTCCATGCTGGGTGATCCGTCTGTGGTGTCTTCTCCGCAGGTATGCTTAGGAGCTGATGGAAAGTGGGTGCTTCCATCTTTATCAACCAGGATTCTGCGTAGGCCCCACTTGTAGGGGATAGAGTGCTCTTGTAGTAGCTGGGTGACTACAAAAATAATAATCTGTATTTATATATGATATATTTAATACATTTATAAATGGAATTTGTTTTACGGCTCCTCCTCTTTTACCCCTCTATTGGTTACTTAGTCTTGCTTGCTCTATAAATCAAAAGGGATGAAAATTCGCCTGTCTATGTACTGCAAAATATATACATAAAATGTATATTTTGCGGTACACTGACTGGCTCATTTTCATGCCCGTTTAGATGTTTTTCCTAAATCGCTTGTGTGGATGAGATTCATCTGAACTGAATTCCACATGAACGAACTTTAGACCACCCAAACGTAATTTTTTTTTCAGAATTCATTTGGACATGCTGACATTTTTCCTGTGCACAAGTTTAAAAGTAAGTGAATCTGGGGGGGCGGGGCCGGGCGGCCATGCTAGCAGGCTGCAAGACACCATGGCTCCTGAGGAATTCTACAAAAAATGGGCACATACCCACTTTACTCAGCATGGACCATCCTGGAAGTTCATGGGACGAGGTCCTGGAGTGTCCCGGTGCAGCAGGTGAATCTGGGTCCTGGTGAGATGCTCCGGGGCTTGGGGTCCGAGGCCTATACGGGGGGAGTGGGGCGGACGGCCGCTGCCTCACTCTCCGACCCGGCTAATGAACAGCACAGTTGCGCCCCCGGCGCCGTTCACCCCCCCCTTTGGACCGGTGGGGGTTATCCCGGTCCCCACCGGGCACATAAACATCTGCAGTGCCCCTGGGCAACTCAACGCCAACAACTAACGGCTATCACGCGGCCCCAACAAAATGGCCGACAGCGTTGCATCTAGCTAACAGGCCATCGGAGAAGAACCTTGCATGTCGCGCTGAACTTCACAACACACAGCCAGAGCCTCTGGAGTAACTCTGCAACGGCAGCCCCCAGGAGCAGGCATGGTGCCTACCCCAACTGTGCACACCCCACCGGAGCTCCCCACAACAGACTAACTCTGAGTGAGTACCCGGAAAGATCATCCACACACAACAACTCCATCACACCGCTACCCGCACCTGAACACTGTAGCCCGTAAAGCACCACACCCACACTCACTTACCGACCGGGTGGTGGGAACTCGGCGATGCACGGACACTTTGCCCAGCAGCGGGTGCTCGGGACTCAAAGGACTCTGGGGTGCCCTACGGGGATTGCGCCTATGCTGGAAAGCGGGATGCCTACTGGAGCCATTCCTGAAGCCAAAGCCGACAGCTGCCTCAGAGCCTCACGACGTAAGACACCTAAGGCGCACACCGCAGGACTCATCACCGACAGCCTTAACAGAAAACAACCTGGCTGTAGTAACCACTAAACGGACTTACCTGCCACCAACAGATGAGGTTACAGTACATGCTGATTTCGATACCCTGCTTATCGCTGTCAATACCCAGTCAGCCACAGTCTGCCCGGTGGTACATTACCTAAGCGAGTACCCTAGCTAAGCTATTCTTCCATAAAAGCGCCAGTATGCACATCATACCAAACCGTGCTCCAGCGGTTATCTCACCTAGCAAATGCTAAACGTATGACTTTATCATCTCTTAATGCCTATCTCATAGTCTATCACCTGCTAGCCTAACGTTATATTTGTGGAACCCTGCTTTCAGCTAATACTTATTTGCATCACGACACAATAGAGTATGCTAGTAGGCAGACTTTAACAATGTTGACTGTCATATGTTGTCTCCCAGCTTGTATCTTATTTTATCAACCTATTTATCTGTTTAGTTAAGCATGTTTCAAAAAAAAAAATAACAAACCCTGTGCGTACTCTCATGCCACTGACAAAATGTTGTGAACCTAGTGAAACGCTGTTGTGGCGACCACTAACTATACTGTACTCACCCGCACAACAAAAATAAAGAATTAAAAAAAAAAAAAAAAGTAAGTGAATCTTACAAAAGATTATAAAAATACACTTTAACTTATTTAGTACTATTTGATTTGTCTCCCAGGTTGGAATTAATGTAGGATCCACTGATATTGGGTACTGTGATGTTGTGGTGGGCTTTAAATCAACACTATAGGGTCAGGAACACAAACATGTATTCCTGACCCTATCGTGTTAAAACCACAATCTGGGGCGGAGCCTGGACACCATACCGAGCAGACGTGTCTAACATGAGCTCCAACCGAGCGGGCAAAAACGGGGCAAAAAGCGGGGGCAACATGGCCCAAAGTTCATCACGGGTGCACCACCCACGTCGGGGGTGCCCCGCTGAATCGATCGTCACTACCCCGAGGCCCATCGGAGCAGGGAGCACGGAGATCCAGGCGCGGCCTACTGAGGCAGGGGAGAGGCGGCCGCTCTCCTCGGCACTGAGGCCCTCCAGAGATTTGACTTCAGCCTGCCCCCCCCCCTGGACCGGCGGGGGTGATCCCGGTCCACCAAGCGGAGACAACCCGAGGCGGACCAAAGCAATGCAGGCCAGCCTGCGGGCAAAACGCGAGCACAGAGCTCCACCCAAGATGGCGGAAACCATGGGTGCTGAGAGCCCCACCAACGCTACACATGATATCCTGGCGAAGATTGACAGACACTTTGCACTGTTTTGGCAGCGGCTAGAGTGCAGACTGCTTCAGCCTGCCCCATTTCACAGTGATGACCCTACCAGGCAGAACCCACGACCAAATAGCCGGCCAGCAGCCCAACACCAGGACACCCGATCGACACCGCGGAAGGCGCCAAAGCCCCGACTGCCGCCGGGTCGCCCTTGCACAAGGCGCAGGCGAATCAGTGCCAGGCAGCAACACAGGGGGAATCCCCGTGCAGCAACGCGGAGTCCAAGACGTAAACCCTGGCGCACACTACAGCAACCAGGTCCTAACCAGCCGGGAGAGGGAATACTGGTGCAGCGCGGAGCATACCTTGAGAGGCACCCAGCGCGTAACCAACTGAACACCGGCATGGCCCTGATTTTAAGAAAAAGCGGTAAACTCCAAGCGATACCCACAAGCAACTTCACCATCACCTCACCAAGTGAGCATACCGCCCTCAGACAGGTCACCCCCATGCCGGACAGATCTGTACTGGCTGGCATAGGCTGACCGGGGCTCCGGGACTGAGCTGTGAGTAAGGCCCTTGGCTGCTCGCCATCACAACATGGCAGCGCAGGGGCTTATCATATATATACATGTCGGAAACCCCAGTATTATCTACCAGGCTTAACTACCACATGCACACCTAATGGGGAGGCATACTGCTAGAACACATCTTACTGTGAATACCTTAGGCCTACCAACGTATTACTATTAAGTGGGCAGACCATACACACCAACCCTCAGCCCATCCGCAATATACATTAACTCTTATGACCAATAATGTAGTCAGTTCAATGTCATGCCTATCAAAAATGATGATCGTTAAGCATAAATGTGTATAAGACAGGATGTCACTTTTCATGCAGCCACCATATCTTATGTCTTGTTAATTGTTCAACCTTGTTTGTGCATGGAACCAGTGGTTCTTCCCTCAAAGTTTAACTAGCTCGCGTCACAGCATCTTAATTTCATGTTTAGAAGTGAAGCGAGGTCACGCAATGTTATGTGTATGCCTAAACACCGAAAATCGTTAATGTTCATTATATACTCTACTTTTATAAAAATGTGCTAGACTAAACATGTACCTCTTTGTTTAAACGTTGATATGCGCTGGAGGATTGCCTTTGGGGTACCCCATGCGCGACTGTATTAAACCTATGCACTACAAAAATAAAGAATTGAAAAAAAAAAAAAAAACACAATCTGGATCCCCCTTGCCTTCCCAAATATAGTAACCTCTTACTTGCATTCAAGTCTGCAGCTGCTGCCTCTGCCCCTAATCTGCCTGCTGACATCATCAGAGGTGATCATCAGAGGAGATAACCCCTTAAGGACTGAGCCGAATGTACAAGTTGTGAACAAAACAAAACGTAAACAAAACCTGGCATTTGCGCTATATGTCTGTCCAACCGTAATTTACCTCTTTCATATTAAATGCACCCCCCCTTATTATATATCAGTTTATTCAGGGGAAACAGGGCTTTACTTTAATATCAAATATTTAGCTATGAAACATAATTTAATATGAAAAAAATGGGAGAAAATAAGATTTTTTTTTATTTTTTTAGTTCTACATGACATTTTAACTGTCAATGTCCTAATACTGTTTGCTTTAACTGCAATAAAATACACATATTTGTATTCATCAAAGTCTCACGTGTAAAACAGTACCCCCTATGTACAGGTTTTATGGTGTTTTGGGAAGTTACAGGGTCAAATATAGCACGTTATATTTGAAATTGAAATTTGCCAGATTGGGTACGTTGCCTTTGAGACTGTATAGTAGCCCAGGAATTAAATTTACACCCATAATGGCATACCATTTGCAATAGTAGACAACCCAATGTATTGCAAATGGGGTATGTCCAGTCTTTTTAGTAGCCATTTGGTCACAAACATGGCCAAACTTAGCGTTAGTATTTGTTTGTGTGTGAAAAATGCAAAAAACGCCAATTTTGGCCAGTGTTTGTGACTAAGTGGCTACTAAAAAAGACTGGACATACCCCATTTGCAATACCTTGGGTTGTCTACTATTGCAAATGGTATGCCATCATAGGGGTAATTTTCATTCTTGGGCTACCATAGGGTCACAAAGGCAACGTAAGCAATATGGCGAATTTTAATGTGAAAAAAATGAAACACAAGCCTTATATTTGACGCTGTAACTTTTGAAACCACCATAAAACCTGTACATGAGGGGTACTTTTGTACTCGGGAGACTTCGCTGAACACAAATATTTGTGTTTCAAAACAGTAAAAAGTATCACAGCAATAATATCGTACGTGTAAGTGCTGTTTGTGTGTGATCATTGTTGTAATACATTTTACTGTTTTGAAACACTAATATTTGTGTTCAGCGAAGTCTCCCGAGTAAAACAGTACCCCCCATGTACAGGTTTCATGGTGTCTTGGAAAGTTATAGGGTTAAATATAGTGCTAGCAAATTAAATTCCCTATACTTTCGGCATGGGTTGTCAGGCAGGTCCCGCTAATTGTAATTAATTAGGATACCTAATTATGTAAAAATATTACATAAATATATGTGTAGAATTAATAAAAAACGGAGGGCGTACAATTACGCCGCTTAAAAAAGGACGTAATTGTACGCCCTCTGGTCTTAAGGGGTTAAGGGGTTAATCTGCATTATGTTTACATTTTGGTTTCTACAGCAGCACGATTCCTGCAAGGTGCATGTTCCGGGTGTGCCCCCAATTCCCTTTTTGTCGTTACTGTAAAAATTAGTAAATGATTTACAAGTAAACACATTAGTTTCACTGCACAGGATAAACCTAGCCCCATATCGCCAAACTGAACGTAGTGTGTGCAAAAAACTAATATTTACTGAATACATACACAGGGTTATTTACTACAGTTAATTTCAAATGTAAAGTCGGCTATGCTTATATTTCCAATACTCTGGCCTTAAATTTGACATTCATTTTGAATTCACTTTGAACTCTCATTTTAGTGAATAACCCTGCATATATTTCAATTAATTGCAGGGAAAAAATCAAGTCCTAGTGATTATATTACTATGTTATCCTATTTATAATGAGTTAGTAAAAGTTAATAGTATAAATATACCTTTTAAATTTGAAGTTTGGTAGTAATTTAAAAGAAAATCACAATACGCTTGTATCTAAGCAACAACATTTTTTAATTGTGTTTTGTACAGCTTTAACGTTTGAACTTTAGCTATGGTTCTACTTCCAACAAGAATACTATAATTACATAATAAAACCCATTTGGGGGTCTTATTCTTGTGGCCTTTTCTGGAATTGAATGGGTCAAGTTTGCAATTAACATGACTATTGAATATATCACATTTGCAAGGAAAAAAACAACTTCCATCAGTAGCCCTGGTGGTTTGGTTAATTTAAATGTTACATCTTGAGGAATATGTAATTCAAATTAATTTAAAACTTTGTTACACTGTCTATTTTAGCATAAAGGAAGAAACATTCTTTTAAAGGTTCCTGCCGTGCTTGGAATTGGCAATTTGCACAGTTTTTATTCCCTGCCATATTACATCTCAGCAGAACTTTGAAAAAAGAAAACCTTATCTCAAAGAATTAAAAATCTGACTATTGTTTTGTATGTATACAGTGATCAAATTCTATTGGATAGAACTTAATGTAAATAGCAATATCTTATAATTTTACCATTAAAGTTTTGGTATTAAAAGTTTGTCTAGTAGATAATTCCCTTCAGAAGTTATGTATGTAACCAAAAGGCATTACGGTACATTCTAAATAAATTAACAACTAAAAAATCTAAAATATACAGGTGGTCCTCACTTTATGATCTGCCTGTTTTACGATGGCACGCACTTACGACCAGCTTTCTAGCGTGGGGATTCGACGGATTCCCAACGTTAGAGAGCTGGTCTATGTTCGGAGAATGTTTCCCGAACATAGATTTCAGAGATTCCCTGTATTAGTGAGCCAATCATTCCCTGCGCTAGTGAACTGGAATTCCCCTGAACGTAGACCGGCTCTCTTGCGCATGCTCACTAGCGCATCCTCACTTACTGACCAAGTCGTTTTACGACCGAGTCATAAGAACGGAACCCAGTTGATAAGTGAGGACTGCCTGTATAATCAAAAACAGTGGCATGGTCATCAACGTAGAAGGGTTGATCTGTTTTTGTATCTGTAGTAGCAGTAGTAGGGCAAATGTTTACATAACAATATTTTTATACTGCTGGGTTAGTGGAGCAATAGCTGTATGTACGCATGTGTAACGAAGAATTGCATTACATATGTATGTATGTATGTAGGTAGGTGTAACAAAAAATGGCATTACATAAGTATGTATGTACGTAAGTGTGTGTAACAAAGAATTGCATGTCATCTGTATGTACGTATGTATGTGTAGCGAAGAATTGCATTACATATGTATGTATGTATGTATGTGTAATGAAGAATTGCTTTCCCTGTTTTCTCTTTAATATATAATAATTCTCTGGTTTTAACTGGTGGTTTTGTGGTCCTGTCACTTTGATCTAATCACTAGCATAGTTTATTGTCAGTATTAGTATCTCTACATTCATATGAATCCTGCTGAAGTTTTTGCTTTTCAAAAAAGTGTAACTAGCACTGAGCAGCACTGCAGAGCAGAACTCGACCATAGGAAATCCAAGAATAATGGCTAATCCTGAAGCTAGAGAGACTTTTACGTAATAGTTTTAGTTATTCTTTGTGACTATTGCTAAAAAAAGGGTACTCATATATATTTTAGTGCTTGTGTTTTATTGCTGATGGTATGTAAATTCCATGTAAAGCTAAACTGTAAGCACTTTTCCTTTACTCAGGCAGTATATATTGTTGTATCCCTGTGATCGAAATAGAATTTTAATGTGGTGTATAATTAATTAGGCAATCGATGAATTAGGCTCCTTTTAAGACATGATTTTACCTGCAATTGACATGCATTCAATACACCCCATAAATCTTAAAGGACACCCCAAGCACGGTCACCACTGGAGTGTCACTATAAGCAAACCTTTAATAATAATTGGAAAACTATAGAACTACACAGGTTGTTGTGCTAGATATACAAATTAAGTTATAGAAATATAGGGCCCTATGCAAGTTGCATGATAGCATAGATAGAATAAAAAAACAGAATGCATTGACATTCTATGGGATATTTTAAAGTTCAGTTTCTCTGCAAAGGAAAATATATTAAGATTAATCACAAAACGTCAAATTGATGTAATTTTTTTTGCAAACACATACCTCCTTGACATGCACTAACTGAAGTGGAAAAAACAAAACTTTGTTAAATACATAAGACCTCATATATAGCTTAAACTGTCCTAAACTGGTGGACATTTTTAATCCAAGTGACAATCTAGGCATTCTCGCTCCCAGTTACAGTATATTCACAGCTTGGCTATGTTGGCCAGGTTAAATTTAGCAATTCGGCTGTCAGCTCCCTAGAATTTGCTGTTTAGCTTAGAAACCTGTGCTCTTTCGCTGAGAAGGCAAAGGCCCAGTTGGTCTAAAATATACAAAAACATATATGTATGTATGCATCAAAGCTACAAGTTTATAGAATCTGAGATCATCTGATGCATACATTATTTGAATCTATAGATAGATTGCCAATGAAATAGCTTAACTTGTTGAATATTACTATAAGAAACACTGTAATCGTTCTGCATCAGTGAATGGCTGTTCATCAGTAGTAGCTGGTGAAGTTTTCAAATGGTGCTGCGCTAGGCTCAATCCCTGTAATTTGATCCTGTCACTCTCTGTAAAGTTTGCCCCTAATCAGAACTTTGCCCACTTAATGGGATATTATAGGCACAAAAAACCCTTTAGTTTATTGAAGTGGTTTTGGTGCAGAGGCGGCTCTAGACTTTATGAGGCCTTAGGCGAAACGCAAACATGAGGCCCCACTAACAAAAAAAAGTGTCACATATACACATTGATGCACTGTCTACCTGTGTATGTGCCTGAGAGTGTGTCTGACAAAGAGTATCCTTGTGTGTGTGAATGTATGTCTCTGAACATGTTTGCGTTTTTGTCTGAGACCCTAGTTGTATCTGCTGCTTGAAGTGTGTTGTGTGTATGGGGGGGGGGAGAGGCGGGTGATGGTGAGAGGGGGGTGATGGTGTGGGGGTGATGGTGAGAGGGGGGTTGATGGTGAGAGGGAGAGGGGGGTTGATGGTGAGAGGGAGAGGGGGGGTGATGGTGAGAGGGAGAGGGGGGGTGATGGTGAGAGGGATGGGGGAGTGATGGTGAGAGGGAGGGGGGGTGATGGTGAGAGGGAGAGTGGGGGTGATGGTGAGAGGGAGAGGGGGGGTGATGGTGAGAGGGGGGTGATGGTGAGAGGGAGAGGGGGGTGATGGTGAGAGGGAGAGGGGGGGTGATGGTGAGAGGGAGAGGGGGGGTGATGGTGAGAGGGAGAGGGGGGGTGATGGTGAGAGGGAGAGGGGGTTGATGGTGAGAGGGAGAGGGGATTGATGGTGAGAGGGAGTGGGGGGTTGATGGTGAGAGGGAGCGGGGGGTTGATGGTGAGAGGGAGCGAGGGGTTGATGGTGAGAGGGAGCGGGGGGTTGATGGTGAGAGGGAGCGGGGGGTTGATGGTGAGAGGGAGCGGCGGGTTGATGGTGAGAGGGAGCGGGGGGTTGATGGTGAGAGGGAGCGGGGGGTTGATGGTGAGAGGGAGGGTAATGGTAATGTGACAGTGAGAGGAGGGTAATGTGAGAGTGAGAGGGGGGATAATGTGAGAGTGAGAGGGGGGACAATGTGAGAGTGAGAGGGGGGACAATGTGAGAGTGAGAGGGGGGTGAGGCTGAGGGTGGTGGGGGGGTGATGCTGAGGGTGGTGGTGGGGGGTGATACTGAGGGTGGT
Organism: Pelobates fuscus; assembly: GCF_036172605.1. Lineage (NCBI taxonomy): Eukaryota > Metazoa > Chordata > Amphibia > Anura > Pelobatidae > Pelobates > Pelobates fuscus. The sequence goes on from NC_086324.1 coordinate 51,926,843, forward strand.
GGTGGGGGGTGATGCTGAGGGTGGTGGGGGGTGATGCTGAGGGTGGTGGGGGTGGTGATGCTGAGGGTGGTGGGGTGGTGATGCTGAGGGTGGTGGGGGTGGTGAGGCTGAGGGTGGTGAGGGTGTGATGCTGAGGGTGGTGAGGGGTGTGATGCTGAGAGTGGTGGGGGATGATGCTGAGGGTGGTGGGGGTGATGCTGGGGGGGTAGGTGGTGAGGCTGAGGGTGGTGGGGGTGATGGTGAGGGTGGTGATGGTGGCGATGCTGAGGGTGGTGGGTGGTGAGGGGTGATACTGAAGGTGGTGGGGGACGATGCTGAGGGTGGTGGGGTGATGGTGAGGGGGGTGAGGGTGGTGGGGTGATGGTTAGACTGAGGGTGGTGGGGGTGAGGCTGAGGGGGATGATGCTGAGGGGGGGTGGGGGGCGGGCTGAGGGGGGCTGGGGGTGAGGCTGAGGGGGGCTGGGGGTGAGACTGAGGGGGGCTGGGGGTGAGACTGAGGGGGGTGATGCTGAGGGTGGTGGAGGCTAGGGGTGGTGAGGCTGAGGGTGGTGGGGGTGATGGTGAGAGTGGTGGGGGGTGATGGTGAGGGTGGTGGGGGTGAGGCTGAGGGTGGTGGGGGCTAGGGGTAGTGAGGCTGAGGGTGGTGGGGGGGTGATGGTGAGGGGGGTGATGCTGAAGGTGGTGGGGGTGAGGCTGAGTGGGGTGATGCTGAGGGTGGTGGGGGTGGTGGTGAGGGTGGTGGGGGCTAGGGGTGGTGGGGGGTGATGGTGAGGGTGGTGGTGAGGCTGGGGGTGGTGGGGGTGATGGTGAGGGTGGTGGGGGGCTGAGGGTGGTGGTGGCTAGGGGTAGTGAGGCTGAGGGTGGTGGGAGGTGAGGCTGAGGGTGGTGGGGGTGAGGCTGAGGGGGCCTGGGGGTGAGACTGAGGGGGGTGATGCTGAGGGTGGTGGGGGTAGTGGTGAGGGTGGTGGGGGCTAGGGGTGGTGGGGGGTGATGGTGAGGGTGGTGGGGGCTAGGGGTGGTGAGGCTGAGGGGGGCTGGGGGTGAGACTGAGGGGGGTGATGCTGAGGGTGGTGGGGGTAGTGGTGAGGGTGGTGGGGGCTAGGGGTGGTGGGGGGTGATGGTGAGGGTGGTGGGGGGTGGTGAGGCTGAGGGTGGTGGTGGGGGGATGGTGAGGCTGGGGGTAAGGCTGAGTGTGGTGATGGTGACTGGGGGGTGAGGCTGAGTGTGTTGGGGGGTGATGGGGAGGGAGAGCCTACCTTGATTTCCCTGGTGGTCCAGTGGGCTCCCTGGTGGTCCGGTGGCCACTGCTCTCGGTCTGCAGCTCTGCAGAGCTGCAGACCGAGTAGTCTCGCGAGATTTCAGAGCGTTGCCGTGGTAACCCGCGGCAACGCTCTGATTGGCCAATTCTCGCGAGTCACATGGTCTGCAGCTCTGCACACTGCGGAGCTGCAGACCAGTGTCTGTGATGGTGGCCGGGCAGCCAGGAGGGGCCCCGCACCCGGCGGCATACCGGGCAAGCCACCGGGCCCCCTCCTGGTGTCAGGTCCTCGGTCAGTGACCGAGGACCTGACACACTCTGCCAACAGGCGGTTTAGGCGGCCGCGAGGCCCCAGCCAGCGCGAGGCCTTAGGCGGCCGCCTAAACCGCCTAATTAGAGAGCCGCCTCTGTTTTGGTGTATATATCATGCCCCTGCAGTCTTGCTTCTCAATTATCTGCCATTTAGGAGTTAAATTACGTTTGTTCCTGTTTATGCTGTCCTAGTCACACATCCCCTGGCTGTGAATGACACAGCTTTAATGGAAAAAAAAATGGTTTCAGATCTTTCTCTACTTTGGAAGTTTGTATCTCCTGCTCTGTTAATTAAACTTTAACCCCTTAAGGACGGCAGGCGTGCTATGGCTCTAAAAGCCGGGGGGCAGCATAGCACGTCCCTGCCGTCCTATGCACTTACTCGGCTGCCAGCGATCCCACGCCGGCGATCGCAGTGTGGAGCGAGAATGCCTAGATGGGAGCCCAGGGAGTCCCCCTCCTTCCTCTTCAGCCCCCCTTGGCCATGTGATCGCGAGGAGTTTAAAACAGTTTCAAATTAAATTATATATACTTAGATCATATATATTTATTACATATATGATTTAAGTGTATATATATATACACATACATACACATACACTTAGTGTATTTTAATATAATTATATATATATATTTATATATATATATATATATATATATTAATATCAAAATACACGTAGAATGATATTGATTAAATATACATAGAATTATTATATATATATTTATATATAATATAAAATAAATAAATATGTAAATACGTAAAAAAATATATATGTGTAATTTCGTTCTAACTGTATTTTAAAATAAATATATATATATATATATATTGATATCAAAATACACGTAAAACAAAAGAATATATCTATATCAATATACATAAGTATATACATATATATATATCACTATATATATATACCTATATATAAATAAAAAAAATTAAAAAAAATTAAATACATATATATATATATTTGGGAGTCTAGCCAACTCCTTGGTTTTGCACCCCTCCCTGTTACAGGTGCCTCATCTCAGGTCCCTATTTAGCCTTGTACTGCAGAGAGCCTCAGATGGAATTTTTTCCCAAGTAAGTGGGTTAATCTCATAAGAGCAGACATTAGACTGTGAGAGTAGGACCTGCCAAAGATGGGGTACATTGACGTTGTGGCAGGCTTATGTAATGTATGATCATATAATGTAACTAAATCCCCATTATTTATTATTTTTTTTGCCTAGATTAGGTGTTTTTAAAAAACCTTTAAAAACAAATAAAATCTGTCAACATTGAAGTTGCTTTTTAGTAGATAGGAGAGTGCGCTGGATCTTGTGTATTGTTTATTGTATAATATGGCCCCCAGCAGCACCCCATTTAAGCATGTTCATGTGAGTGCAACCATCCCCCATGTTTCATATATATATATATATATATATATATATATATAAAACTTTTAAAAACGAATAAAATCTGTCAACATTGAAGTTGCTTTTTAGTAGATAGGAGAGTGCGCTGGATCTTGTGTATTGTTTATTGTATAATATGGCCCCCAGCAGCACCCCATTTAAGCATGTTCATGTGAGTGCAACCATCCCCCATGTTTCATATATATATATATATATATATATAAAACTTTTAAAAACGAATAAAATCTGTCAACATTGAAGTTGCTTTTTAGTAGATAGGAGAGTGAGCTGGATCTTGTGTATTGTTTATTGTATAATATGGCCCCCAGCAGCACCCCATTTAAGCATGTTCATGTGAGTGCAACCATCCCCCATGTTTCATATATATATATATATATATATATATATATATATATATATAAAACTTTTAAAAACGAATAAAATCTGTCAACATTGAAGTTGCTGTTTAATAGATAGGAGAGTGCGCTGGATCTTGTGTATTGTTTATTGTATAATATGGCCCCCAGCTGCACCCCATTTAAGCATGTTCAGGTGAGTGCAACCACCCCCCCCCCCCCATGTTCCATATATATATATATTTGGGAGTCTAGCCAACTCCTTGGTTTTGCACCCCTCCCTGTCACAGGTGCCTCATCTCAGGTCCCTATTTAGCCTTGTACTGCAGAGAGCCTCAGATGGAATTTTTTCCCCAAGTAAGTGGGTTAATCTCATAAGAGCAGACATTAGACTGTGAGAGTAGCACCTGCCAAAGATGGGGTACATTGACGTTGTGGCAGGCTTATGCAATGTATGATCATATAATGTAACTAAATCCCCATTATTTATTATTATTATTTTTTATTTTTTTTGTAAATCTTTTTTTTATTGAGGCATAACATTTTGAGGGTACAGAATGTAAGCGGGGAAACAATAAAGTTTCATACAAGTCGGGAGAAATACAATGCAGTACATATCATCTCTAAATATTCGTTAGCCTCATTTTATGTTAAGAATAGTAAAGTTACTTCAAGTTAGGATAAAGCGATTATTCATTTGCAGATTATTTAAATACAGGCTAGTACTAGGCTATGGCATCTGAAAGCTGAACAGAGTGAAAATAAACATGCTACACAATAGGTTGCTTAGTCTCAGTGGCGAGTGCAGCTCAGTTATGCGATTAGCGAGAGTAATACTATGGCTATGTAGGGTCTTATGCATGTCTTAGGTGAGTGGATTACGTTGGTTTCGACATATAGAGATAAAACTAATGCACAACTAATCTGAAGCCATAGCAGAGGTGGGTCATTGAGTAGTGCTAATAACAGGATTGATAACCCGTTTGACTAGGCTGCCCTAGAGCTTATTGCTGAACATGGGAAGTTATTGCTTATACGCTAGTAGCTACAGCATAGGCTTGGTTTACTATAGGTATACATGCTAAAGCAGGGTTGTGCAGTGGACAAGGGAAAGTGACGCTTATTAATCTCTAGTGGCAGGAGTTGGAGAGGCTTGGTTAGGTGTGGGAAAGATTAAGCTACCAACTAAACATGCTAGTCGCCATGCTTGTGAGATTTTGTGAGTGGGATAGTACCTGCCGACTATTATAGTATAATCAGGCTAAATATGTCACTGGGGCCGACCTCATATATGAGGATATATTTCCTACTAACATATGAAGGATCACGGTATAAAAAACTAAACAAGGGAGTCAACAACATTAAGCTTGGTCTGCGATTTACTGTGGTAGGAAGAATAGTACTGTTTTATTCAGAAGACTTGGCTGAACACAAATATTAGTGTTTCAAAACAGTAATGTGTGGGATCGCCGGTGACCGGGTAAGTAACGGGGTAACACCATCCTTAACGGGTTAATAACACATGTGAGGCTCCTGCAGACTCTAACAAGCCAATAACAGAGGAAAAAATAAGAAAGTCCAAATTGAACACACTGTGCAGTAAAGGGCGTTTAAACATTAGATCTCTTTTTACAGGAAGTATTTGGAAAGGCTATGTAAGCCAAGGGCAAGGGCTTCACAAACTAGTGATTTAACTCCTAAATGGCAGGGAACTGAGATGTGAGACAGCAGAGAAATTATATATACACCACAACTGCTTCATTGAGTTAAAGCTGTTTTAGTGCCTATTTTAACTTTTTAATGTGTTATAAGGCCCATATTCTAATAATACTATTTTAAGGCAATGACTTACATTTTTACCCGGTGGCCATTCTTTAAATATCTTATTATTTAAAACAATTGTTTTTTTATGCTTTTTGATCCTTATGCCTTACCAGTAAACACCAGTTCATGTACATTATATTTCTCAAGCAGCATTTGCAAAATAAATTTAAAAGTATGCTTTACACAGCGTATAAGGGTGATGTCACAGCACAACGGGAATCTAACAGGGGAAGAGGTGAAAGTAATCCTCCTCCTCCCACGACCACGCCGGCAAGGACAGGACGCTTTAAAGACGTGTTGTTGATGGAGGACATGCGGAGCTTTTTAAGTCCTACGCATCGCCACAGCCCTTCGGGATCCACCCTCAGAGAAGGACTCGACCGACAGGTAGCAGACTACCTCGCCTTAACTGCAGATATCGACACTCTGAGGAGCGATGAACCCCTTGACTACTGGGTGTGCAGGCTTGACCTGTGGCCTGAGCTATCCCAATTTGCGATAGAACTTCAAGTGTCCTGTCAGAAAGGACCTTCAGTGCAGCAGGAGGTATTGTCACTGAGAAGAGAAGTCGCCTAGGTCAAAAAAGTCTAGATTACCTCACCTTTATTAATGTCACGTCTAAACATTTGTTATGAAGGAACACAACTGCAGATTTCGTATAGTTTGAATATTTATTAAAGAAAGTAAAAGGTAAAGACTTTAATTCCAATTTACAGGTACTGTAGCTTTAAGTAGTAAACGATAACTGAAGTCCACAATTACAGGCACTGTAGCTTTAAGTAGTAAATGATAACTGAAGTCCACAATTACAGGCACTGTAGCTTTAAGTAGTAAATGATAACTGAAGTCCACAATTACAGGCACTGTAGCTTTAAGGAGTAAACGATAGTAAATTGCAGACACTGAATCAATAAAGAGTCTCTTAGTAGAATCAACGGTTTAGGTGATAAGTAATTACAATAGCTGTTCCATACTTTAACTGAAGCAAGACAGATGCAGATAACTGATATGAAGTATGAGTTGAAGTTAGCTGTAACGGGATTGTTTTTACCGAAGGACCTTTGGAGACAGGTAATAACAGCTTTTAGATGCAACTCTTATCACATTGGTTTTACTTAGCTTCCGGCATATAGAACACTGGTTCCCGAGATCTCCTCAGAGGCGTATGAAGAGTGTTTAATCTTTTAGTCGTGGATGAGGAGAGGTGAAGGGAACTTTGCAGAGTCTTTCAGTCCGGTCTGGTAGCAGAGGCTTTCACAACGAAGTTGTAGCCGGGTTGTGAGTAAGGAACGTAGTTCAATAATCCAGCCTAGATCAGCTGGTGCAGTCAGATTAAATAGGCAGACCGTGTCATAAAGGGGTGTGGCTAGGCTCCGTGGAACCAGGAAGTAAGAGGATACCATAGTTAAGGCATGACAGTACCCCCTCTTTAATGAGCAACCTCTGGGTGCTATTGACTTGGTTTAGAAGGGTAACGCTTGTGAAATTTGGAAATCAATTTGTCAGCATGAACGACAGAGGAGTTTTCCCATGTATCTTCATCAATTCCATATCCTTTCCATCTGATGAGGTATTGTAAGGAGCCACGATGGATCCTTGAATCCAGTATACTTTGAATTTCGTATTCTTCTTCACCCTGGACCAATATGGGATCAGGAGAAGTAGTGACATTTCTTTGGAAAGGATCAGGATGATGAGGCTTCAACAAGGACAATTGATTGGATCTTTGGCATACAGAACAAGATTTGACATAAGATTCGATAGTTTGGTCTTGACAAGGCCACCAACAGTATCTTTTAGACAATTCAAGGGTCCTTTTCATACCTGGATGACCTGCCAGAGGAGAATCATGAATAAATTCAAGTACTTTAATTCTGAAAGAGGGAGGTACATAAATCCGGTCTTTAAAATAGTAGAGACCGTTTTTCTTGGATAATTTCATTGATTTAGGAAGTTCAAGAGCATCTTCACTGAGACCTTTAATGTCGTCAATAAGAGAAGATAAGATTCCAATGACTTTAGGCAAAGGAGGTTCTTGAGGAGTTTTGTGTTGAGAAAGGACAGCTCCAATTGCAAATTCCGAAGCATCCGTTTCAAGGACATAAGGATATGAAGGATTTGGAAGTTGAAGGATAGGAGCTGTTGTAAACTTTCTCTTTAATTCACCAATGACTGTAGGAGGAGGAGACTCCAGTTCGGTGTCAGAACAACATGAGGTTTTAGCTGGTTCTTTCGTAGACTGAAGAATTGGAATTTGCTGTAAACATGTTTCTTTACAATAATGTGAGTTAAAGGTGAGAGAGAAAGGAAACCATGAGATTTGAGGGTTGTGGTTCCTTAACCAGTTGATCCCTAATATAATAGGAAAAAATGGTGATGAGATAACATCAAATATAAGACTTTCCGTATGAGTATGATTGATGGTTACTTTTAGAGGGATGGATTCATGAAGTATTGGTCCCGATGAGATGAGGGACCCGTCAATCACTTTAACAGGTACAGAAGTTCTTTTACGAACACAAGGAATTTTATTCTTTGTTACAAAGGCTGAGTCGATGAATACTCCATTTGCACCGGAATCGATAACAGCCTTGGTTATAATTCTTTTATTGTCCCACTGTAATACAAGAACGATAGGGGACATTTGAGTATTTGCTGTAGAGGGAAGTACACTTAGGATGGAAGAGGCATGAGACTGCCTTCTGCCTTTTATCCGTTTCAATGAAGGACAATCAGAGACTAAATGAACTTGAGAGGCACAATACATGCATAGGTTTAATTGACGTCTTCGATTTTTCTCTTCAGGAGTGAGGGGACTTCTTATTATCCCTATTTCCATAGGTTCGATTGGTATGGAAGTCTTATCTGGAGCTTTTGAGGGAGTGAAAGGTTTGCGGTCTTTTGAATGTGAAAGGGCTTTTTCGGCCTTTCTTTCTCTTAATCTTCTGTCAATGCTGATTGATAGGCGAATTAGAGCGTTCAAATTAGTAGGGAGTTCTGTTCTAGATAATTCATCTTTTACAGCTTCCGATAAACCAATTCGAAACTGGTTGCGCAATGTGATGTCATTCCATTGCGTTTCTATAGCCCATCTTTTGAATTCAGCAATGTAATCTTCAACGGGTCTATTTCTTTGCTGTAGTGTTCTGATTGTTAAATCAGCTGTAGCTTGTTTGTTAGGATCTTCATAGAGAAGAGACATGGCTTCAAAAAATTCATCTAGTGAATTTAAAATGGGGTCATCGTTTTCCAGAAAGGAATGAGCCCATGACATAGGTTCACCTCTTAGAAAAGAAATAACCGAACAAACTTTAGTTCTTTCTGTAGGATAGGATCTAGGTTTCAAAGCAATTAAAAGTTTGCAAGAATTGAGGAACTCCCTGTATCTGGAACGATCTCCATAGAACTTTTCAGGGTTACACACAGCAGGATCACTAGCCGAGTGCAGAGTAGTATGAGGAGTATGAGTTTGTAAATCTCTGATATAAGTGAGAAGTCTTTCATTAGTAACTTGCAGGTCTTGCACACTTTGGGCTAGTGCATTAACTCTTTGATTCAGCGTAGCTATAGTAGAATCGAAATCTGCTGGATCCATTACAATGGCTGGATTATTCTGTCACGTCTAAACATTTGTTATGAAGGAACACAACTGCAGATTTCGTATAGTTTGAATATTTATTAAAGAAAGTAAAAGGTAAAGACTTTAATTCCAATTTACAGGTACTGTAGCTTTAAGTAGTAAACGATAACTGAAGTCCACAATTACAGGCACTGTAGCTTTAAGTAGTAAATGATAACTGAAGTCCACAATTACAGGCACTGTAGCTTTAAGTAGTAAATGATAACTGAAGTCCACAATTACAGGCACTGTAGCTTTAAGGAGTAAACGATAGTAAATTGCAGACACTGAATCAATAAAGAGTCTCTTAGTAGAATCAACGGTTTAGGTGATAAGTAATTACAATAGCTGTTCCATACTTTAACTGAAGCAAGACAGATGCAGATAACTGATATGAAGTATGAGTTGAAGTTAGCTGTAACGGGATTGTTTTTACCGAAGGACCTTTGGAGACAGGTAATAACAGCTTTTAGATGCAACTCTTATCACATTGGTTTTACTTAGCTTCCGGCATATAGAACACTGGTTCCCGAGATCTCCTCAGAGGCGTATGAAGAGTGTTTAATCTTTTAGTCGTGGATGAGGAGAGGTGAAGGGAACTTTGCAGAGTCTTTCAGTCCGGTCTGGTAGCAGAGGCTTTCACAACGAAGTTGTAGCCGGGTTGTGAGTAAGGAACGTAGTTCAATAATCCAGCCTAGATCAGCTGGTGCAGTCAGATTAAATAGGCAGACCGTGTCATAAAGGGGTGTGGCTAGGCTCCGTGGAACCAGGAAGTAAGAGGATACCATAGTTAAGGCATGACAATTAAGATGAATGAGGGATGGATCTCGAAGGGACTGACAGTATGCGATACATTAGACTAAAAAATGCCTGATGAGATGAGCTGCCTTGGGCTAAAAATGGTGACCCTATGTAGGAGGAACAGTCCCTATTCTGCTCTGTGTCTGTGTGTATCAGGGTCCCTGCGGACAGGTGTCAATCCATATCTGCCAAGTGACCCTATGTAGGGGGAACAGTCCCTATTCTGCTCTGTGTCAGTGTGTATCAGGGTCTCTGAGGACAGGTGTCAATCCATATCTGCCAAGTTACCCTATGTAGGAGGAACAGTCCCTATTCTGCTCTGTCCCTTATGGACAGTTGTTCATTTTGTCACTTTTAAAATATGGTGCAAGAGTTAGGGATAATTAGAGTTAGGATTAGGCAGTAAACTTAGATTTAGGGTAAAGCTAGTGTAAACCTGGATGGTACAGTGATATAGTACCTTCCTGGGAGACACAAGGTAGGGAGAGGAGACAGAATAAATAGGATATGCAGATAAAGTGCAATACAGAGGATAAGACAAATAAAATGCATTGAGCAAAATATTGAAAATTCAATAGATAAACCAAATCTCCCACTACAACTGGTAAGATGTAGGCAGTTCCCACCCGAGCCTAAACAGCGTTATTAACATACTTTTTATGTTAGTTTATGGGGTACATATAAAAGATACCACACTATAAATCCTATCCTTCTCAGGTAAAGGCAAGGTTTAGCAAAGAAGAATGGCAACTGTATTTATAGATTCTCATATAAAATATCATCTAAAAACTATAAAAAATCTAAAGCTATTAAAATTCTTGAACTATAAAGAGACTCAGAATCATAAAGAACTTTGAAAACGGTGATATTATGACACAACATTTTTAGCTTGCCATTTAAACTGCAACATATTTAAAGTAAAAGATAGGCAGACATAGCTACTTTTAGCAAACAACAGTTGCTGCAGAGACTACTCGTTTTAAAAATGTGCATAATTAAAAATATGCAAGGATAATTTAAAAATTGGTGTGCATCTAATTTTCCAGACATACCCAAACCTCTTCAAAGAAAAAAAAAAAAACAAAGAGAGATTTGTCTGTAAAATGATTTAAGGTTTTTATAAAATAGGATGTTATTAATCAGAACCTAGTGCTTTGGGAAAGATAAGAGCAGAGCAGCCTCTAGTGTTGTTTTGAAATGACCTGAATTGATTTTGGCTTTTCATTGTGCTCATCTGGAGGTTCTCTTATAATTCCGTACCTAAGAGGAGAAAATCAGTAAATATAAATGTGTAATTATATTGACAACAATGACAGTATCAATATTACATTCTGGGATAAAGAACCTAGATAATGGTAACAAAATAATTTAAAACAATTTTGGCTCAGTGCACATCAAAATAATATGTGAGCGAAAACCACTAACAATGGGAAGCTGCAAAACATGTGGTATAAGCCACAAAAAGCAACATATTTTAAACATTTCCACAAAACCAGTTATGCGTGCATAAATACAAGTTCCGTATAACTCTATATCTTACTAAAAAAAAAAACACAACATATACAGTCGATTTACTCAAACCCAAAGTTTTTTCCCCTTGATTTTCACAAAATTCACCTCTGCCATTGTATCAGGAAAATAACACATTGGCCCAGAACAAAATTATTTTCAGGTATGTAACTACCGGTATGTAAGAACAAAACTACTCCATCAATAAATCGATTGAAACGACAATGCAATTAGCTGTTTACTGGATAGCTTATTCCATTTTTTAAGCCTTTTAGATGAACCACAATATAATGGGGTAGAATTTTCCATGGCATTTCCGTCTGCCATTTTAGCTGTGAATGTCATAATACTGTTAGATTTTTACTGCAAAAAAATGCACATATTTGTAATCAGCGATGTCTCACTAGTACAACAGTAACCCCCATTAACAGGTTTTATGGTGTTTTGGAAAGTTACAGGGTCAAATATAGAACATTACATTTTCAAATTGAAATTTGCCAGATTGGTAATGTTACCTTTGAGACGGTGTGGTAGCCCAGGAAAGAGAATTACCCCCAAAATGGCGTACCATTTGAAAAAGTAGACAAGCCAAGGTATTGAAAGTGGGGTATGTTTAGTCTTTTTTAGTAGCCACTTAGTCACTGCAAGCCGTATATGTGACTCTCTAACTTTCCAAAACACCATAAAACCTGTACATGGGGGGTACTGTTATTCTCGGGAGACTTCACTAAACACAAATATTAGTGTTTTAAAACAGTAAAACATATTACAACAATAACATAGTCCATAAAAGTGCAGTTCGTTTGTAAAAAATTCAAAAAACTTCACTTTTACTTAAAATATCATCGTTGTAATACAATTTACCAGTTTGAAACACTAATATTTGATTTCAGCTAAGTCTCCCGAGTAAAACAGTACCCCCTATGTACAGGTTTTATGGTGTCTTGGAGAGTTACAGGGTCAAATATAGTGCTTGCGAATTCAATTCTCTGCACTTTCTCCCTGTGTTGTCAGGCATGTCAATCAAATTTTAATTAATCAAATCACATAATTATGTTAAAAGATTACTTAAATATACATGTAGAATTTTAATATTTATACATATATATGTATTTACATTTTACATGTATACTAATGTAATCTTTTATGTAATTATATGTATTTATCTATATATATATATATTCGCGGTTATTTGTATTTTATACATAGATAGATATATATAGAATGTCATTCTAAGTGTATTTTGTTGCCAATATATATATATATATATATATATATATATTAATAACAAAATACAGTTAGAATGAAATTACATATGGATATATAATTTATATTAAATTGTTTCAATATTTTATTTATTTATTTTATTATTTTATTTATTTATTATTTTAATTATACGTATATATATATAATATATATATGTAGATCTATTATATATATAATATATACATATTATATATATGTAACGTCATTCTAAGTGTATTTTAATACTAATATATATACTTATATTAGTATTAAAATACACTTTGTATGACGTTACATATATATAATATGTATATATATTATATATATATATATAATATATATACATATATTATATATATAAAAATACTTTTAATTTATTTTTACACGTTTAATTTTTTTTTTTATTCTTCCTACCAGCAAGGGGACTGTCTGACATTTCAGACAGCCCCCCTGCTGGCAGATCCATAGCCAGCTATAGGGGGCCATGTGATCGCTCTTTGAGGGCGATCACATGGCCCCCCGGGGGCCTCATTTGCCGTGGGACGGCTGTCTGGGCTGTCAGGCAGCCCTCCAGAAGAGGATCGCGGCGGAGGTGAGTACCTCCTGGCTCCTGGGGCTGCAAGCCGTTACGGCGTTCCATGCTGCCGCAACGGCTTTAAAGCCCATTTAAGCGTTAAGGGGTTAAAGGACCACTATAGTGCCAGGAAAACATACTCGTTATAGTGGTCCTTTAAGCGTGTGCATTCTATATTTGTTCCCCTGGCACCCCTGATTGCAGTATCTTTCTGTGGAATCTTGATACCTAATCCGTGGTGGGGATTATACATTGAGCAGTGGCATTGCTCAGCTAAATGTGAGTACGGTCTCAATATTAAACTATAATCCTTAATTCAGCAAGCAATACATATTTTTTTTTTTACTTTCTTTCTTCCATTAATGGTTTCATCTATGCTACCAAAAGAACTGTGACCCAGAAATATCCTCAAAGTGGGGATTGTACCGCCATACGCCTGTTACCTTGCACACAATAGGAAGCTCCCTTCTTTTGAGTTTATCTTTTATTTTATGATTACCTATACTACACTATCATAGTCATCCTATTGTTGTTGCATATTCATCACTGGAAACATGCCTATGGCTTCCAAATCCATCGGAGAGGATTATAAAACTATATGCTATTGAAACTGGAGTTTGTTTTAAGCTTGTCACCATGTGAGTGGGATATTCTACATTTCATTGTTGTGTGTCTTCACCTATCAAGAAGTATTGCACCATTGTTTTTTCTTTTGTTTTTTTATCTTCACATATATACATGGATAAGAGACCATATGCTATAACAAGCAAGATAATTTGGTAAAATGTCCAATAATCCTGGATCATAACCTTTGGACTTTCTCATAACTCAATTGCATAAAACATAAGTATTCTCTTTATTAGGTGCAACCTGTTTTGTTTTGTTTGTTGGATATTTAGCATAACATATGGGTAACTTAATGTTAGGAAGAACACAATAAAGCATATGGTGGCCCAAGTTCGCCACCTGGGCCCCAGTGGTTATTCAGGAATCCACAAACCATGAATTTGCTTGGCTCCATTAACAATTGTATGTGAAAAATGAAGATGGGGCCTCATACTGTTAACCTACTCAATTCCCTTGTGGTTCTTATTCCAGTTTAGAGTTACAGGTGCAAATTCCCTTGTCTGTATCTAAAAAATGAAGATAATTCGAAGGGGGCGGGGCCTGACTGCCGAGCAGACTGGTCGCACTGAACCAGAGCTCCGAGAGGAAAACCGGCAAATAAGCATCATTTAACTATAATTCACTAAAATTATCATCCTGAACCCTCTAACACACAGCAGTGGAGTAGTGGGGTGATCCCCGTGATTCAAATTACCGGGCCGATACACTCGGAGAGGCGACCTGGAGCAGGCTGAAGATTGCGGCCTACCAACGCATGCAAGCGCGAGAGAGGCGGCCGACCTCAGCGCCAGCAGACCAGCGGGACAACGCTACAGTCCTCCAGACCCCGTTTCCCCCCCCTGGCCGGTGTGGGATATCCCGGCTACACCAAGCGACTGGCACGGTCCTTATTTACCTGACCCAGGCAAACTGAAACTATGAGCACACACAACTCGCATACGAAACAGGGCCTCAGGGGTCCGGCACGATCGGCGCCAAACTGCACCCTCACCAAGCCACCTGAACAGATCGGGGAATTCCTTGACCGGCTCTGCACTCATATGCAGACCAAGCTCCACATTAGAGGACGGTCCCTACACGTGGCGCTAAGAGGACTGGCGGCATGGATACGTCCGGCAAACCGGCGCCGCCTAGGCAGACACCTACCTCAAATCCCCAGAGCAACCTCGGATACAAAATGCCGCAGGAGTCCCAGACCTGCCTATCAACAAGCGGTTCCAGCACCGGTCGCACCGCAAAGCGCAACCCGACACGGAGGACCTAGCAGAGCTGACAGCGACAAAAACTGCCTTGCTGCAGCGTTGGTGAGTGACCGGCAATACACCTCCCTGCGACCAACCGGAACGAGAGGGCGAGGCACAGGGCCCAAAGTGGCGGCAGTGCCGGGTAAGCCCAGCGACGTCCCACAACCACATCACGGGGCACCCCCTGAACACAAGCCGCGACCAAGACAAGAAATCGCAGAGGCACCAGAGTGGGACTGTGATATACCTCTTGCGGGAGTAGGCTGACCGGGACTCTAGACCCTATAGAAGCCCCACACGGCTATTTACAAATGTTATAGTTTTTCCTGTGGTTTCTTTTTTTTATTTGATGTTTTTCCCTTATACTTTAATGTTGTACTCTACAACTCACTGTTTAGGCCACCTCTCCATGCTAGCGAGGAGGAGGAGATGTTAACTGCATGACCCAGTGGATTATTAGCCCGCCATAGTTTCTTAGCAAGTCAACCTAATGTGACAATAATTACTCATACCTCCATACCTAGCTGGTTATCTGAGTTACCAAACTGGATGTATGCAATTTAGTTATACCTCCCAGACTAGATTACGTTCGGATCACTAGTAGCCAGACTTGACTGAAATAGCCAATATAGTACTCTTATGCACACAGGGTATACATGACACTAATATAAGCTTGTTACTTCACCTTACCGGGCAAACTACCAATACTAAGCGATGACGATACTATGCACACACCTTGCATATGTTTTTAACTATATCGCCCAGCAAATAACGCTTCTCATTTATTCTTTAAACCATGCTGTATCTTGTGTTTATACATGCTATATACACCACTAATTATAAGTTACTGGCTTGTTATCTATCGAAAGTATGTGCAACTTCTTAGCTTGATAAACCTAGCGATTGTATTAAAACAAAAAAGAAAAATTGTGCGATTATGCATGCCAGTCAAACTCTTATATATGTTGTTATACGTTGATACACGCTGTTGTGGCGCTTGAAGTAACTCTGTACCCACCCGCACTACAAAAATAAAGAATTATAAAAAAAAATAAAAAAATGAAGATAATTCAGCTGTAATTCAGCAATTCATTTGTAGCCATAGTAGCCTATTTTAACAGCTAACCAAATGGCAGCCATAGGGACATGCAAACATAGCTGAAATAACTTAATTATCTTTTCGGACTAGCTGAACAGATTTCACTTATTAAACTTTGGGTTTAAGTAGCCCCTTTTGGACAACCGAATGCCATTTGGCTGTTTTTAGATATTAGATATTAGATATTTAGATATCTTATGTTATAAAAGATTACATTCCTCCTCTTTAATAATCCTTAGTGACAAAGAAACAATACAAAAAACCCAGTCTGTATGTTTTAACAAAGCAGGGGGTATATAGATTGTGTTTCAGGAATATTCCTTCTCCTGCTAATCCTTCCAAGTATGTAGTAACAAGGAAATAAACTTGATATCTGAAACTTTTCGTAACAAGCAGGGAAACAACATAAAAAAACAGAGACTCCCATTAATCCTTGGCTGCAGCAATGGTTATAGCTAAAATGCTGGTAACACCCCACATGACTTGGAAATGATCTGACCAAGTCGTCTAGCTATCACTATTTGGCCCTTGCCAAAGTCACTCAGATCTTTCACTTGCCCATTTTTCCTGCTTCCAACACATGAAATTCAAGAACGGACTGTTCGCATGCCGCCTAATATATCCCATCCCTTGACAGGTGCCATTGTGACATTATAATCAATGCCATTCGCTTTACTAGTCAGTGGTTTAATGTTGTGGCTGATCAGTGTAAGTACCAAATATTTCCTTCATAACCAAACAAACCCATTATGAGAGGATACAAGATTGTTGGAATATTGAAAAAAATCAGTGATTGATCACAATTGTATCACACACATTAAAGGGGCAATCCACAACCCAAAAGCAGTGCTTTATGCATGAAGAGTGTTTCTACTTTTTTCATTTTATAAAAAGTGCAGATTTCAATATAATTGGAGTTTTATAAAATAACCTATTTACACCCCCTTGCTGTAAACAGACAACCGGTATTGTTACTGCCAGGTTTGTTTAGCTCAGTGGAGCTAAACTCAAGAAGCAGTGAATTGCTTAGAGCACCTGCCTTGCAACGACTTCTCATTTAGTTGCATTAGGAAGCCTGTGATTTGACAGCCATAGAAAATGTGGGAGTGGTTAGAAGGGGAGGGCTCACAAAGTCTTTAGACAATAGATCTGCAAGCAGCTTTTAGATATACTTGCAATTGCAAAATGCATATGTGGCATGTACTTACCTACCTCCGTGCAGTCCTCCTCCTGCCGCGCGGTCTGACCGATCTACATGGCCGCGTGGCACAGGGAGAGGTACTCACCTCCCTCGTGCCGCACAGCCCTCCTTCTGCCTGCTCTCACCTCCTTCTGCCATGCGGCCCAGACGATCCACTCAGCTGCGTGGCAGGACTTCCTCATATAGTGTGTAGGCATCATGTCACGCTTGTTCTTAAAGTGACCACGTCATCATTGCGATCCTGATCTATTTCGAGTCTCAATAATTACGTGGACCAATCAGTATACAGGTAAGCCTATTTAAGACTTGCTTTGGCCCATATTCTTTGCCCTACCGTGGTTTCTGTATAGATCCTCGCGTTGTGCTCCTCTAGTGATTCTCTAGTGATTTTCTGTGTTTGACCTCGGCTTCGTATTTGACTTTGAGACTTCTTGTATCTTGACCTCGTGTCACGATTCGGGAACCTAACACGCTAACAGGTCACAGATAGTAAAGGGTGCAATACCGGTCCTTAGAATGGCCGGGTTAAGCACACTAAGAATAGTCAGGAGACAAGCCAAGTAAAGGGAGCCAGAAAACAGAAGAACAAGAAACAAGCCGAGGTCAAAAAGAATTGAAGAAGACAGGAGAATCGGAATAACAAGCCAAATATTCGGTAACCAGAGAGACACACGAGCAAATAGCAATACAGGTATCTGTCAGGGTACCTGAAGCCTCTACCTCTAAGAGAGGTAGAGACTTAGAAGTTTATCCGTCCGGACGGCATGTCTCCTCGGTTCCTCGCGGTTCACCCGGTCTTGCAAACGCCGGCCGCGAGGGAGCCACTTCCTTTTATAGCAGGAGGCTCAGAGGCCGACGTCATGACGCCAACCCGGAACACCCTGTCACTCAAATCAGTGGAGACGAATCAGGACTCGCCGGAGGCGTGTCTTCTCTCCCTAACCAGCATACTTAACAGTGGCTATCTCATTTACTCATTGCCCTGTCGTGGTTCTAGTCCGCCTAGTCACACAGTGCTTTGTTATTCTCTTGTCTTTTGGTTCCGACCCAGCTTTGATATTTACTCTCCTGTCTTTCTGTTATCCTTGACCCGGCTTGTCTCTCGCTTACCTGTCTTCTCGTTCCCTCGACCTCGGCTTGTCTCTGACCATTCTATCGTAGTTATACGTTAAGTCCGGCCATTCTAAGGACCGGTATACGTATCTGCTACTCTTTGTACTCTGCGTGTTGGATCCCTGACCCGATCCTGACATTACGACAGGGCCATGGATCCTGCAGGTACAAATTGTCAGCTTGGTTCTCCTGATCCTAGGTTTGACGCCATGGATCATAGGATGGATCAGATGGCTCTAGCACTACAGGCGCTGCTGTCTCGTCCTATTAATCCACCTGAAGAGATGCGTAATATGTCTGCTTCTTCTGTGGGTTCAGGGCTAGAGGTAGTTACTGTAGGTGCTTCTTCCCGAGTTACCCCACCTGTACGTTATGCTGGTTCTCCTGAAAGGTGTCGTGGCTTTTTGAACCAGATTAGTATTCATTTCGAACTACAGCCTCGTTCATACCCTACTGATAGGGCAAAAGTGGGATTTATTATTACCTTACTCATTGAGAAAGCTCTGAGATGGGCTAATCCGTTGTGGGAGAATGATAATCCATTAGTCTATAACTATAATGCCTTTGTAGCTGCTTTTAAAAGAACTTTTGATCCCCCTGGCAGGAGGGTCAATGCAGCCAGATTACTGTTGCGCCTTAGACAAGACAACCAAACACTTGTGGATTACGCACTAGAGTTCAGGTCTTTGGCGGCAGAGGTAAAATGGAATGAACAGGCCTATATAGACGTATTCTTAAATGGATTATCTGATGTAATACTTGATGAGGTAGCGACAAGAGAGCTTCCCGAGAATCTGGAGGACTTAATTTCCTTTATCTCTCGTATTGACGAACGTCTAAGGGAGAGACAAAATACTCGAGATAGAACCGGTAAATCTTCCTTTACACTAGCACCATCATTTCAAATTTCTGAAACCAAAAATCCACAGGTTTCAGAACCTATGCAGTTAGGCCTTACTCGTCTATCAGAGGAGGAGAGACAGTACAGGAGAAGGGAGGGACTGTGTATGTATTGTGGGGCCAGAGGTCATGTACGTTTGAGCTGTCCCAGTCGTCCGGGAAACGCTCGCACCTAAGTTTCTCTAGAGGACAGACCTTGGGTGTTTCGATTTTGTCCTCTACTCATAACTACAAAGAACATAGACTCCTATTACCGGTCTCTTTAACTTGGGAGAAGGGAACTTTAGAGACTATGGCATTGATAGACTCCGGCGCTGCTGAGAGTTTTATCGACCAAGAGTTTCTCACCAAACACACTATCCCATCCCAGTTAAGGAAGACACCCTTGGCTGTTGAAGCCATTGATGGTAGACCTTTAGTTGAGCCTGTGATTTTCCGGGAGACCATACCTCTTTACTTAACTACTGGTATTCTACACAAGGAGGAAATATCCCTACTACTCATTTCATCTCCTTCTGTTCCCATAGTCCTGGGATACTCCTGGCTTAAGAGACATAACCCCGTTATAGATTGGAGATCAGGGGAGATAGTTTCGTGGGGTCAGGATTGTCAAGAGAATTGTTTAAAGAAAGTGTCACCTCTTTGTAGTGTCAACTCACTTAATAACGCTACCGACTCTACCAAAGTACAGATACCGTCCCTGTATCAAGATTTAAAGGCAGTATTTGACAAAGGAAAGGCTGATACCTTACCACCACATAGGCCTTTTGATTGCAAAATTAATTTACTTTCTGGTACCATGCCCCCCAGGGGTCATGTATACCCTTTGTCTACGAATGAAAACTTAGTTCTAGAGGAGTATATTCGTGAGAACCTAGACAAGGGGTTCATTAGAAGATCCTCCTCTCCTGCTGGGGCTGGATTTTTTTTTGTTAAAAAGAAGGATGGTTCTTTAAGACCCTGCATTGACTACCGAGGTCTTAACAAGATAACCATCAGAAATGTATATCCGATTCCCTTGATCACCGAGCTTTTTGATCGATTAAAAAGTTCTAAAATTTTCACTAAGTTAGACCTTAGAGGTGCTTATAATTTGGTGAGAATTCACGACGGTGACGAGTGGAAAACTGCATTCAATACTCGATATGGGCACTATGAGTATACTGTAATGCCTTTTGGTCTCTGCAATGCCCCGGCGGTATTTCAGGACCTTATTAATGAGGTTCTTAGGGAGTTTCAAGATGACTGTGTGATTGTATACCTTGATGATATACTTATACATTCCAGGGATATTGAGACTCACCACGGACAAGTCAGAAGGGTTTTACACAAACTCCTTCAGCATGGCTTATACTGCAAACTAGAGAAATGCAGCTTTGACCAATCACAAACTACCTTTCTTGGTTATGTGATTTCTGGGGAGGGGTTTGAAATGGACCCGGAGAAGCTCCAATCCATACTAGATTGGCCTTTACCTAAGGGTCTCAAGGCTATCCAGAGATTTATTGGTTTCTCCAATTACTACAGACGTTTCATTAAGGGATACTCCTCTATCATTGCTCCCATCACCAATATGACCAAACAAGGGGCTGACACTAAGAATTGGTCTACTGAAGCACTTCTGGCTTTTAAGACACTCAAGGAGCTGTTTGCTTCCGCACCAATTTTAGTTCACCCTGATACTACACTACCTTTCCTACTCGAAGTTGACGCTTCTGAGACAGGTATAGGTGCTGTTCTGTCCCAAAGGTTGGGTGTAGATAAACCATTACATCCTTGTGGATACTTTTCCAAAAAGTTGTCAGGTACTGAAAGCAGATATGACATTGGTGACAGGGAACTACTAGCGGTTATAATGGCCTTGAAGGAGTGGAGACATTTATTGGAGGGTACTTTGCATCCTGTTACTATTTTGACAGATCATAAAAACTTATCCTATATTGGAGAGGCTAAACGACTATCATCTAGACAGGCTCGTTGGTCCATATTTCTCACTCACTTCAACTACGTACTCACATATAGGCCAGGTTCTAAGAATTCTAAAGCCGACGCCTTATCTCGCCAGTATGAACCTGCTGCCGTATCTGAGCCGGTTTTGTCCTCTATAGTACCCAAGTGTAACATTATTGCTAACACTACTCTCAAAGTCCATTCTCCGCTACTTGATCAGATAAGGAGCTTGCAGCATCTGGCACCTAGACTGACTCCGGCTTCCAGACTTTTCGTTCCTCCTGAACTCCAATTGGAGCTCTTACAGTGCCTTCACGAGAGTAAGGTGTCCGGTCATCCGGGTGTTCGCAAGACGTATTCTTTGATCTCCAAAGATTTCTGGTGGCCTTCGCTACGGAAGGATATTAAGGATTTTATCGGAGTTTGTGTGGTCTGTACTAAAACTAAATTACCGCATTCGCTTCCTTGTGGTCTTCTGCAGCCTCTGGAAATTCCTGGCAAACCTTGGTCCTGTGTGGCAATGGACTTTATTGTGGATTTGCCTGTTTCTAAAAAGCACACTGTTATCCTCACCGTAGTCGATAGGTTTACCAAGATGGCACATTTCGTACCGTTGCCTAAACTCCCGACTTCTCCTGAATTGGCGGAAATCTTTGCTAGAGAAATTTTTCGCTTGCATGGGATTCCCTCGGAGATCACTTCTGATAGAGGCTCCCAATTTGTTTCACGCTTTTGGAGATCATTCTGTTCTCAATTAGGCATCAAATTGAATTTTTCCTCCGCCTATCATCCTCAGTCTAACGGAGCTGCCGAGCGTACCAACCAGAAGATTGAGCAATACCTACGTTGTTTTGTTTCCGAACACCAGGACGATTGGGTCGGTTTGATTCCTTGGGCGGAGTTTGCGCACAACAATCTCGTTTGTGACTCTACGCATTCAAGTCCCTTCTTCATGAACTATGGCTTTCACCCATCTATTCTTCCCTCGGTTTCTCCTTCCCAAGGGGTGCCGTCGGTTGATGTCCATGTGGCCAATTTGAGGAAGTTGTGGGATCAGACTCGACAGATTCTTCTACACAATTCTATGCTGGTTAAGAAACATGCTGACAAACGTAGAAGGGCGGCTCCGAATTTTGTTCCAGGCGATAGAGTTTGGTTGAGTACTAGGAATATTCGCCTTAAAGTTCCTTCCATGAAATTCGCTCCTCGTTATATTGGTCCCTACAGGATCTTGACTCGAATTAATCCAGTGGCGTATCGTCTTGCTCTCCCAGCCGCTTTACGCATCCCAAACTCCTTTCACGTGTCATTGCTGAAACCTCTAATCTGTAACAGATTCTCCTCCACAATCGCCCCTCCGCGCCCTGTTCAGGTGGAGGGTCAGGAGGAGTATGAGGTTAACTCCATTATTGATTCTCGTGTCTCCCGGGGGAGAGTACAATATTTGGTTAACTGGAGGGGTTATGGTCCTGAGGAGAGGAGTTGGGTACCACAAGAGGATGTTCATGCTCCTCACCTTCGCAGGGCATTTCACTCCCGCTTTCCATCTCGCCCCGGCTCCTTCCGCCCGGTGGGCGTATCTGAGAGGGGGGGTACTGTCAGGGTACCTGAAGCCTCTACCTCTAAGAGAGGTAGAGACTTAGAAGTTTATCCGTCCGGACGGCATGTCTCCTCGGTTCCTCGCGGTTCACCCGGTCTTGCAAACGCCGGCCGCGAGGGAGCCACTTCCTTTTATAGCAGGAGGCTCAGAGGCCGACGTCGTGACGCCAACCCGGAACACCCTGTCACTCAAATCAGTGGAGACGAATCAGGACTCGCCGGAGGCGTGTCTTCTCTCCCTAACCAGCATACTTAACAGTGGCTATCTCATTTACTCATTGCCCTGTCGTGGTTCTAGTCCGCCTAGTCACACAGTGCTTTGTTATTCTCTTGTCTTTTGGTTCCGACCCAGCTTTGATATTTACTCTCCTGTCTTTCTGTTATCCTTGACCCGGCTTGTCTCTCGCTTACCTGTCTTCTCGTTCCCTCGACCTCGGCTTGTCTCTGACCATTCTATCGTAGTTATACGTTAAGTCCGGCCATTCTAAGGACCGGTATACGTATCTGCTACTCTTTGTACTCTGCGTGTTGGATCCCTGACCCGATCCTGACCGTATCAAAGACCACAACAGGGCACTGAGAGACAGGAAAGATAAGTATTTAAATCCTGTGCTTAATTCTGATTGGATAATTTCCAATCAGAATTAACAATCACAAGTGGGAGATATCTATACCTCCCACTGTGATTGTAGTGCTGTGACTTTAACGCCGGGTCACATGGCTGACCCCGGCATTTGTATGAATGCGCGGTCTCCCAGCGTACAGCGTTATACATGCTGCCTCTGAGAGGCGAGAAGGAGGATGCGAGCGGCATCCGGGGCTTTGAGGACGCCGCTCGCCAACAGGTAGGGGAAGAGGAGACCGCGGGCGGCGAAGAACTGAGGGTGAGTGCTGCAAGCGGATTGCAGCCTCCCCTTACAGCCGCCTGCGGGACCCTGACACCTCGGCTTCGTATTAGACTTGAATTTTCTGGAATCCGGAACCGGCTTTGTATTGACCTTGTGATTTCTGGTATGCTGACCTTGGTTTCGTATTGACCTTGTGACTTCTCGTATCTTGACTACGGTTTCGTATTAGATTTCTATTTTCTCGTATCCTAACCCGGCTTGAACTTTGTGTATTTCTGTATCCTTGACCTTGATTCTCTCTATATTAATACGTTATGTCTGACCACTCTAAGTCATCCGCCTTTTGGATCCATCTCTTGTGGGTTTCCTCTTTCCTGCATGTTGGGGTACAGCTCCTGTGACAGCATAATTAAATGTATGTTTTCATTGGAGGCATATCCACAAAGCAGTATTTTTTTGGTAAGTGGAATGTACCTTTTAGGCCTATCTTTTTCTAGCCTCTCTGTCTGACAGGCTTTGGCATCATGGTGGGAGAGGTTAACCCCTGCATGTGGGCATAGAATGTTAAAATACAGTGTTTGTGTATTATTGTTTTTCCCCCTTTGTCTTCCGGGACATGACTAAGTTTGAAGGCATCTTTGACTAAGGAATAATACAAGTATGGAGGAAAATTCATTGAGGGGTTTTCCCAGTGGGCTTGTTGGACTGTTGATATGAGTGTCAGCGATGTTTTTTTTCTGTTAAAGAAATATTTGCAATGCAACCATAGATCTCAGTCAACCTTTAGGGAGGTCCTGTAGAGAAGGTAAACTTGTTCTTGGGTTTCCTTTACTGTTCAGCAGCAATCACTTTTTTATGCAAGTAAGGAGATACTGAGATACTGGTTGTAGTAAATTTTATTTGCAGAACATTTTATTCTGTGCTGCCCGTCTCCTTTTCCCACACCTTTAAGCAATCCAACACCTAACACTGTGACGTTAACACAACTGTCCGTCATCAGGAAATTACAGGAAAGGTTGATCCAATAAGTTACCAGAGGGAATAAGGGAAACATTTCCCCATGGTAAGTGAAAAAGGCAAACCATATGCTCCAGGCTTGGGCTATCAAGATGTAGGATATAAAATGATCATATCATAAATGTGCATGTGTACATGGAACGATAACGTTGGCAAGTAACTAAGGTCTAAGTTAATTTGAGACTGAACTGCTAAAATAGGAATGTAAATTGTGTTTAAGGAGGACAATACACTTATCAGCATCCATGGAAAAAGACCAATCTTTTTTTCTTTCTATCAAGACCGAAATAATTAAGACAGACACTCTAAGGTTTAATGAATTCCTTTAGTGAGTTAATTACACAGATGAGATACTTAATTTTTCTTTTCTTTTTTTTTTTGGACCCATTAAGTTAAACCATCCTCACTGATGATTTTTATGGGGCCGACCTTTTAAACGTTCTCCCTCCCTCATGCTATAATCATGTAATCTGTAACTTTTAGTTAAATGCCACTGGTATATGACATTTAAACACCAAATAAATTAATAAGGAAAATCCATCTGTTTTCAAATGATCTGCTCCTTTCATGTGTGGATATTCAGGTCTCACGCTCCTGGATTGGCTCTGCAAAGACCTTTTTTTGCCACATCTGAAATTACTTTTTTCCAGATTACAGTGGGGGGTGGACAGGAGATTGGAAAGATTCCAGGCAAAAGTTCTCAGCATAGCATTTGATTTACATCTTAAATTCAACCACCTGCAACACTGTGTCAACCTGTTATCTGCTAGTCTTGTCTATTGTCTTAAGTTCTGTATTCCACATAAACTTGTGACATGTATTGTCAACGCTCCTTTAACATGTTGTAATTAGGGCCAGGGCGAAATCGTGTCTCAGGATAAAGCGGGCTATGTTTTGTCAGCTGCAGGAAAGATGCTTGGCTTTTTGCTGAATGTATGGAAAAAGTCCAAAGTGCGAGGGGGAGCTGTGAAAACAATAGGTTACATCCCTAGCGTGAGACAGATGGGAAAAGAGGTGCTTTTGCGGATTAGGTTTATAATGAAACATATTGTATGAATTTTCAGTAACCCACCCTACGTCAGGAGTTGACCTTAAAATGTTATCAAGGACCCTTGAGAGAGGAGGTACTCCTCCCTTCAAAAAATATCCAGAAAGAATGTTGATAACTAGTTTAACATGAAGCATTGCTAAATATTTTTCTAATGTGAATTCTCAAAGTGTTGGAATTTCTACCAGATAATGGTGCAGAGTTTATTTAAAAAAAAAAAAAAAATTTTTTTATTCTTTATTTTCGTTTTGGTGCATCAAATCACATTTTCATACATTCGTGACAAAGATCTTTCTGTGAGACATATGCACCTTTTGGGTCAAGCAATATCAATTCAGGTATAACAGTAACAATTGAACAATATGTAGAGATAAGAACAGTGGTATGTTGTCCTGTGTTTTTTGGGTGTCCATTAAGGCACAGTGTGCTTTTGCTATATATGTGTGCGATAGTCTTGGAGGAGTTGGCACTTTGCGTGAGTGTGTGGTGGTAGGGCTGTTCATGAGGAAACCGGTATGTGGTGTATTCTTGTTTTGTAGGTTAGCCCCGTGTGCATAGTAGCATGAGTGCCTATATGCCTTAGTGGTGCGGCGCTTTTTGTCGTTAGTAGTATATCTAGCTTGGGTGCCCCTGACCTAGGGGGTGGTGGGAGGGGGTGTGATCGTATGGTGGACGGCAGGTGGCGGGGTTTGCTGTGTGTGGGTTTATGGTGTGTCGTGTAGCCCGGGTCTCTGTGGACAGGTTATTAATCTGTGGTGGTAAAGCGTGTGTGTCAGTAAAGGGAAGAAGAGGAGATTGTACGTCCATTGACATAAACGGTTGTCCATAGGTTATTGAACATTTAGAACTTTAAGGCACGGGTGTGCAACTGTTGGATTAGCAAAGCTAGTAATAGCGGCTCCCAATGTTCACGGCAGTGGATGTTGCGATCCACTGGGTCTCGGTTCGTGCTGAGTGGTGCTTTCCAGGCCCCATGTCGCTTCAGACGGGTTTCTCTGTTGCGTTGTCGTCGGTTGAAGCAGTCCCAGGGTGGCTAGGAGAGGAGATGCTTCCTCCACTGAGGTCAATACATGGGTAGTTCTACATGGGTAGTTCCCTCATGGGGTACTTCTAGGGTCCCGTTGGCGCCCCATCTGTAGGCGATACCTGCTGATCAGAGTTGTGTAGTAAGTGGTCCGTAGGTTTTGCGCCATAAGAGGGTGGCTTTCGAGAGGTCCTGAAAAAACGTCAGTGAAGAGTCTTCAAACGTTAGTGGTGTCTTGTCTTTCAGGCTTTCCATTATGTGAAGCTTATCTTGCACTGAGGCGCATCTGAGAATGACGTCTCTGGTTGCTTTGTTCTTCAGGTGGGGGGATCCCGGCAGGCGGTATATGCCATCTATGTTTATTTTCTTTACCACTGTGTGCGGGAGCACTGTGTTAAGCAGGCACCTGATATATTGCGGCAGTTCTTCGGTTGTTATTGTCATGGGGATGCCCCGGATTTTGATGTGTGAGCGTCGTTGTCGGTCTTCAATGGTGGACATTTTAATTGATAGGTAAGTTTGCTGGTGTTGTAATTGTTTAATGGCTTCTCCCATCTTGTTCATGTGAGTGTGAACCGTCACCACCTCCTTCTCTGTGGTGCTCACTCTTTCTGCGACCTTGTTTAATTCTGTCTTGAGGACAGCTGAAACTGCGGCTAGGAGTTTGTGGATGTCTGCCAACAGGATTTTCAGGTCCCGTTTAGTGGTAGGGGCTGAATCATCCTCCATCTCCAATAGTGGTGATTGCATTGTTTGTAGGTTTCTGGGTGAGGCAGGTCTGGGCTGTGGTAGAGACTGAGCCCTGTCCTGCTGTGTTGTAGGAGGGTGCCCCGGTGTGTCTTGGCTCTGTGGTGCCAGAGTGTGTGGCTGTTCAGGCAGCTGCATTGGAGGTTGGATCCCTGCCCTGCTGCCCTGGGTGCCATACCTGGTTGGTGCCTGTGAGAGCTCCCTGGACGGTCTGCCGTGGAAACCGACCGGGTTTGGGCGGGCTTTTGGAACATGGCCCCTATATCTCTGTCTCTGGTACCTTGGTGCCTTTGGGAGCGGCGTCCCATGGCCGGGGTGTGTTCCGGTATGTCAGGGATGTCCAGCTGGTATGTCTGGCCTGTATGTTTCACCAGGTGTCCGCGTAGGATTTCCTCGAAAGGCCCAGGCTTGAAGGTGCGTGCTAGGCCCCGATCTTGTGTTTCCGTTTCTGTGGCTTCTGCGGTTGGAAGAACGGCATGGAAAGGTGTAGTGTTTTGTGCTGTAGCCGTCTAGGCGGGAATTATTGTTGGATGGTTGCAGGAACGCGGGGATTTTCGTGGATTTAGTCCGTTTGTTCTGGGAGCTGTGAGATATGGCGTCCATTCATGTTGAGTTGCAAGCTCCGCCCCCGCAGAGTTTCTTTTTAATGTTTATTTTATAATTAAGTGTTTTATTGAGCTTAATACAATAAAACATTAACATAGACAATCAAATTGCATAATGATATTATAATGGACCTACACCAACAAACATAGGAAGACCATAGTGAAACCAGCTAGTAATTGACAGTAGAGGCTCCTCCATAGGGGGAAGTGGGACATAACCCCATAGTTTTTTGTTGCATGCTGTGTCTGCCATATTTGATGTCCTCCTCCTCTCTTTATTTATGGCTGGAGATGCAAAGGTTATGGAAAAAATCATGTCAAGATTTGGGGGCATTTTCTGGGTATAGACCCCTTAACAGGGGTGTATTCTGGTTGTGTGCTGCCTTAGGCATGACAAAACTTGGGCATCCCCACCCCCCCCCCCCACTTCAAAATGTATCTTCCTGACAGACACACTCCCTCACTGATGCATGCACTGACATATAATAACTTACAGATACACAGTCATTGTCACACACACTGTTTAACCAACACACACTTTCACTGAAACATACACATTCACAGACATACACACTCACTCATTCACTTACTCACAGTTACACACACACTCACATTCACCAACATACACACATATACACTAACTGACAGACATGTATTCACTGACAGACACATACACACTCACTGACAGAAATATGCACACACTCACTGACAGACACACACACACTGAGACACACATATACTCACTGCCAGATACACACTGACAAACACACTTGCACGCTCACTGACAGACATATATACACTCAGTGTAAGACATACACATTCACTCTCAGTGACAGACACGACATGCACTCTCAGTGACAGACACGCATACACACACTGACAGACATGCTGAAACACGCATACATACACTGACAGAGACGCATACACACACTGACACATGCATACACAAACTGACAGACACGCACTCTCAGTGACAGATACACACTCACTGATAAACACACATACACATTCTCTGACAGACACACTATCAGTGACAGACACGCATACACACACTGACAGACATGCTGAAACACGCATACATACACTGACACATGCATACACAAACTGACAGACACGCACTCTCAGTGACAGATACACACTCACTGACAAACACATATACACTCTCACTGATAAACACACATACACATTCTCTGACAGACATACTATCAGTGACAGACATGCATACACACACTGACACATGCATACACACACTGACACATGCATGCACACACTGACACATGCATGCACACACTGACACATGCATGCACACACTGACACATGCATGCACACACACACACTCACTGACAAACACATATACACTCTCACTAACACACACACACACGCTCACTAACAGACACACTAACACTCACGCACACACACACACTCTCACCAGACACACACACACACACACACACACACTTACAATTTTTTTTTACTCACACTACTTTTTATAGTGCTGGAGTTGATTCTTCCCTGGGGTCCAGTGGGGCTAGCTGCAGCTCGGCAGGCACAGACAGGCAGACGGGCAGATCACGCGAGGGAGCTGAGCAGGGGAGAGTTCATTGGAGAGTGCTCCGTCGCCGCCCGCCTCTAACATCAGCGCATGCCAGCCGGGGGGGGGGGGGGGGGGGGGGGAGGGGCCCTGAGGTGACCAAACGGCCAGCTCCTGGGCCCTCCAGGACAAGAGGCTGGCAAGGCAACTGCCAGGGTGTGGGGGGCGGCTATTTTGCTGCCGCCCAAGGCAAATGCCTTGTCAGCCTCGCGCTAGATACAGCGCTGCCCCTCAGACATGTGTAGTGTGCTCTAACAGGATGCCTGACATCACCTATTGGTGGCCTGCATGTTATCCTGTCTTTTAGAGTTGTTGTGTAACAGCATTATGGGTTGGAGGTGGAGTCACTTTAAAGTGATTTGGGCTTATGCTGTTGAACTGGAAATAATATCTCATTGGTTCAGGGTTTAGGTTCATGTGGTTAGACAGGCAGAGTTAAATTTTGGGTGGTAGCGTCCAGCGCCCCACGATCTTGAAACTCTATCAGTTGCCACTGGAAATGAAGTATTTGGTTCTGTGTATTTGTTTTAAACTCACCAGGCATATTTCCAGATAGACAACGAGAAGTGAACTAACGGCGCTGCATGGGGTCCTCTCAGGCACCTCACATTTAAAGAAACACTATTGGGTCAGGGACACAAAGATGTATTCCTGACCCTATAGTGTTAAAAACACCATCTAGCCCCCTGCACCTCACAAGCTAAACACATCCATGGCCAATCAGCATTGCCTCATAGAGATGCATTGAATCAATGCATATCTATGAGGAAAGTTCAGTGTCTCCATGCAGAGGGTGGAGACACTGAATGGCACAGCACTGCCCCAGTAAGCACCTCTAGCAGCCATTTGAGGAGTGGCCAGTGGAGGTATGCCTGGGCTGTAATGTAAACACTGCCTTTTCTCTGAAAAAACAATGTTTACTTCAAAAAGCCTAAAGGCAATGATGATAATCACCAGGACAAATAGAATAAGCTGTAGTTGTTCTGGTGACTATAGTGTCCCTTTAACCCCTTAAGGACACATGACGTGTGTGACACGTCATGATTCCTTTTTATTCCAGAAGTTTGGTCCTTAAGGGGTTAAGGTTCTATTTACTCTGTCTATAACTCATGTGGATTTTTTTTTCAGTTGCCCACTCAGGTAGCCTTTTAACAGTGTGCGTAGCTGGAACGTGAATCTACATTGTCTTTCTCACCAGTCTCATTTAGTAACATACACCTGTCATGCACAGAGCTACATACTTCGAATCTGTTACCTACTATCACCCACACACATTTACCCAGCCACACACCCTGTAATATACTCCAAACCTGTTACATACTGTCACTCACACACATTCACCCAGCCACACACCCGGTCATATACTCCCAACCTGTTACATACTGTCACTCACACACATTCACGCAGCCACACAGTCTGTAATATACCCCCAACCTGTTACATACTGTCACTCACACACATTCACCCAGCCACACAGTCTGTAATATACTCCCAACCGGTTACATACTGTCACTCACACACATTCACCCAGCCACACACACTGTGATATACTCCCAACCTGTTACATACTATCACCCACACACATTCACCCAGCCACACACCCTGTCATATACTCCCAACCTGTTACATACTGTCACTCACACACATTCACCCAGCCACACAGTCTGTAATATACTCCCAACCTGTTACATACTGTCACTCACACACATTCACCCAGCCACACACCCTGTCACCCACTGAATTACAATCATTTAACAACCGAGTTGCGTTTATCCACCGAGTTAACATGCATACTCATTGACAAACTCACCTACTCCATTACATCTTAGACTTTATCCACCTTCTCTGGTGTATACCGCAACCCAACTGGTCACCTACCTACCAACCAACCCAGTTACCTAGCTCTCCGTACCCAACAAACTATGTTTATTAGCCAACGCAGGCAACATCATCTACACACCCACCAACCGTTCCTTATATACACGATTAGCTTGCATACCCACATTATATACATAACCTCATACACTCATTATACACTGGTGTATAGGCCCAAATTACACATACAGTGCTATGATATACAAGCCCTCATACACACATGCTATAGACTATAGACATGTGCACACATATAACATATACAATAATATACACACATTTGTAAGAATTCTGAAATGTTAAACTTGTTTAGGATGTTGCAGTTGGGAATTGTGTTCCACCAACATCCGCAGTGTAATGTTAATCATCATTACTAGTGAGATTTCCCTAGATTTCTAAGAACTGTTTTCCCCAAAATACCCTTTGTTGTGAAAAGGGTGGGGCATGTAAAAGGAGTGGATTTATAAAGGAATGAGAACAAGTGGAATGAAAGGAAGAAGGAATTTAGCTTCATTCCTATACAGCATTGTTCACTTTGGATTTGTGTTATTTTAGACCTTTGTACTTTACCAGTATTCTAAATGAATTACAAACAGTTATTTGGCATACTGTTGGGGCATTCACTAAAGGGTGAATTGTTGGTAATTCAAAGTGAATTTCAAATGTTAGGTGTAAATACAGGTCTGATCCTATACTATTAATATGAACCCTATGTCGGGTGCGAAATACAGCCCAATACATAGAATTTTACCAGAGTAGCCATAGACACCCAGAGGTAGATAACCTGCCTGGAATTAGAGAAGATGAGATAGAAGAAAAGGAAACTAAGGCATAGTCACCTGAACAACTTTAGCTTAATGAAGCAGTTTTGGTGTATAGAACATGCCACTGCAGCCTTACTGCTCAATCCTCTGCCATTTAGGAGTTAAATCCCTTTGTTTATGAACCCTTGTCACACCTCCCTGCATGTGACTTGCACAGCCTTCCATAAACACTTCCTGTAAAGAGAGCCCTATTTAGGCTTTCTTTATTGCAAGTTCTGTTTAATTGTAGATTATGCTAATGTAGTGTACCTATAATCTTAATTTTAATAATGACAGGAGGCGAGTATTTTGCATAACTTTCTTTACTTTATGCCTCCAGCAGCACAAGTCAATCAGAAAACTTTAAACCAATCAGTAACAGGCATCACATCCATATATAAAGCCCTGACAGTCACATGATTTCCTCTTTCTTTGATGCAAAAACAGTCCATTATAACGTCAGGGAATTCAAATAACAGTCTTGAGTAACGTGTAGAACATAATTTGGAACATGACTTGAAAAACCTTCCAGCTTTATCTTGATCTTTATCTTTATGATGGTTACTCTGAAAAGAACAGAAATACGTGAAAGGTGGTGGAACCCAACTGATGTCCACATTAAAAAAAACAGTACTATATGCATCTATATTTATATTACGTTAAAAAATTGCAACATTAAACAACCGTAGTATACTTTAATAATCGCCACGGCTGTAACACCCGTCAACCAAATAAGCATCCCATAAATATACTGAAATATCCAAAATCTTATAATTAGACTGAAAATGATAACCAGAAAAATTAGAATTTCCCAGAGTATAGGGAGGGAAACAGGGAGGGAAAATACTCGCCTCCTGTCATTATTAAAATTAAGATTATAGGTACACTACGTTAGCATAATCTACAATTTTATCACATGACAGGAGGCTTCGTATTTTGCATTTTTAAAGCTGTGGTATGACCGAAAGGATGCGTGTGTGGTTGACGAAATAAATATACGAAAGTTGTCTTGCCGTGTCCAATTCGCCGCCTGTAAAAAATATAGAGGCCCCTCGTGAAGGCCTGAGAAGCAGCCGTGCCTCGTACCGAATGAGTACCTAAAGCACGTCTCCTCCCCCGTTAATGATAACAACCAGTGAACCCATCTAGACGGAGTGTTCATGGTAACTGGCTTGTATGGTTGTTATAAACCCCACCGATGTCTTAATGTGTCAATCTAAGTGTTGTCGGGATCTCCATATAACCAAACACGCTATAACTGCACAAAGACTGGGAAAACCGCCGGGAACAGGGTAAAACACGGACGCGAAAAGGATTTAGTTCTA
The DNA here is from genome assembly GCF_036172605.1 of Pelobates fuscus. Lineage (NCBI taxonomy): Eukaryota > Metazoa > Chordata > Amphibia > Anura > Pelobatidae > Pelobates > Pelobates fuscus. Next base: position 51,960,349 of record NC_086324.1, read on the forward strand.
CGAGACACCGTAGAGGTCCTTCCTTCTGGTGATACCGAAAAACCATATACGTCGAACTCCAGAATATCTGATATCCGACGAAAAATCCAATGTAATGTGATTATGACTGCCGGCTGACGGAGGGATAGGTTCGTGTTATCTGACTAGTTCCGAAAAAACCCAATCAAAGTCTCACAACAGTGATACTTTAACTCATGGTTTTGGACCGTATGCTACCCTGCGGAAAAAACGGGCTATGAAAGGTTCTTGATCGACCGGAGTGTCATGAATCGTACTATGCGCTGTCGAAATAACGGAATGTATCCCGTTAATGGAGCGGTCGGATCGTTCCGATCGGTCCGTCGTGAAAAATTATGAGCAAGATCCAACATCGAGGTAGATAGGGGTAATAGAAGGATCGTAGTCCCTTTCCATACCCCAGTGACTTCCAAGTGTTCCATGTGGATAAATCATTTCGGGGAATACCTGTTGTCCATGAGTCCCATGACTCTAGTTGGTTGCGATAGTCCCTTGACATACCAGTCTCCCTTGGAAGACACCAATCCACCAACTCTAGCCGCTCCTGCGTTAACAATCAATGATGTTCTCCCTTTGATCTGCCCGAAGGCAAGTTAAAACTGAAGAAGCAGAGGATGATCCCAATTAAAGACAATCATTCTAGAAGTCCCGCTTAGCTCCTTTACCTCTGTAACGAGTACTATCGAAGTCCTTGCCCTTCTGATCCCAATTTCGTAGGTGTGCCCGGATCTCAGGCAGTGAGCTTTCAGCCGATGTCTGGCCCGTCAGTGAAGTGGTCCTGGGAAGTAGTCAAGGTACTATGGAGCCTTTCCGTCATATCCGTCGAATTTCCTTTCGATAGTCGTTATCGCTGATGTGGGGAAGGTGCAATCCGTCCAATGTGGAATCTATTCCGAAGTAGAGGTACGTAGTTACTCGGAACTGGAATCGAACCGACTCCGCTCTGTTCACTATGAATCCCAACAATTCCAGGAACTGTGACAATAAATCTTGTTTGTCTACGCAGTTTGGAATTGGGCTTGCAAAGGGTCAGCAAGTGTTACAGCGGATACCCTTTGCTCTTCAGTGCATCCTGACCAGCTTCCAAAACTTCTTGAGTAACTATGTGAGCCAGTAGGTAAGTGTCCTTTCAAATCTAACCTTGCAAAAAACCTTTTCGAGGAGTAGGTCTCCTAATAGATGTATACCTTCCTTCTTGAGATGTCGGTACGTCCCCAAAACCATTGGGCTGTTGATGACGGTGAGAGTCTCCTGTCTTCTTCTTTACTACTTTACGTGGACCTCGGTCTGATCGGGGTATAGATATCCCTGTAGTGACACCGAGCTCCCTGTTGAGGACTATCTTGTTCGTTCCTAGATGACATGGGTATTCCACCCTGAGCTTTTTTCGTACTTCTTTTCGGTGGAGATAATGGTTCCTCATCCCCTGATGAGGGTCTTGTGGCGTGTCTGCCACAATGGTAGTATGATTTTTTTCCCGTCTGTGGGGAGACAGAGTATACGTCAGTGCGTATGTGTATACACAGTGGCTTCCACGTACAACTGGGGGGCACCCAGGTACCATGTAATCAGTACCACTAGGAGTTTGACTAGTGGTCTGAAGAGGGGTCACCCTCTTATCGACCGGGGTGAACGGTCTTTAATGTTGGGACGGAGCCCGGTAATGGTCGGGACGGAGCCCGGTAATGGTCGGGACGTAAGCCCGGTAATGTGAGGTATCGAAGACCTCAGTACGCTTTTGTAAGGAGTCACCCTTGTTTATGGAATTTTGTGGAAATTTCGCCATTGTGTATTGTGCGTACTTCATTATAAGCCCTTGATTGGGCGTGGTGGTCACCCTTTGTAAAACAAAATTGTTACTTCGGATAATGCCAGATTTTTTTGTTGTTGTTGTTTGTTTGTTTGTAATGATTTCTGGGTAGTTCTTCAGTGCTTTGTAACAATCATCATTGCCTTCTGTGAGTGTTCCTCTAATTGGGCAGTGCAGCCTGAGCCTGATGGGAGTTGTTCCTGGTTTGGTGTAATACAATCCCAATGGTAAGTTATCTGCCATGGTCCTTTAGCACAGAGTTGCAGGGGTTAACTGCAGTGAGAAGTGTGCTTAGCCTAATGGGAGTTGTTCCTGGTTTGGTGCAATACCATCCTCATGGTAAGTTATCTGCAGTGGCCCTTTAGCACAGAGTTGCAGGGGTTAACTGCAGTGAGAAGTGTGCTTAGCCTGATGGGAGTTTCTCCTGGTTTGGTGTAATACCATCCTACTGGTAAGTTATCTGCAGTGACCCTTTAGCACTGAGTTGCAGTGATTAACTGTTGTGAGGAGTGTGTTTAGTGCAGTGCTCCCCAACCTTTTTATCGCCGCGGACCGGTAAACATTTGATAATTTTTCCGTGGCCCGCTTGTTTTGATTTAATAAGACAAAAAAAACCAAACAGTCACATATATTAAAAAAAACACGCAGACACATACATAGTCAGAAAATCACAAACACAGTCACATAAAGACATAGACTCAAAATTGTGTGTATGTGTGTGTGAGCGGTGCAGTGTGTATGTGAGGGTGGCAGTGTGTGTGAGAGTTGCAGTGTGTGTGTGGGGGGCAGTGTTTGTGGGGCAGTGTGTCTAGTGTGTGTATGGGGGAAATGTTTGTGGGGCAGTGTGTGCAGTGTGTGTATGGGGGCAGTGTTTGTGGGGCAGTGTGTGTAGTGTGTGTATGGGGCAGTGTGTGTAGTGTGTGTATGGGGCAGTGTGTGTAGTGTGTTTATGGGGCAGTGTTTGTGGGGCAGTGTGTGCAGTCTGTGTATGGGGCAGTGTTTGTAGTGTGTGTATGGGGCAATGTGTGTAGTGTGTGTATGGGGCAGTGTTTGTGGGGCAGTGTGTGTATGGGGACAGTGTTTGTGGGGCAGTGTGTGTATGGGGACAGTGTTTGTGGGGCAGTGTGTGTAGTGTGTGTATGGGGCAATGTGTGTAGTGTGTGTATGGGGCAGTGTGTGTAGTGTGTGCATGGGGGCAGTGTTTGTGGGGCAATGTGTGTAGTGTGTGCATGGGGCAGTGTTTGTAGTGTGTATGGGGCAGTGTTTGTGGGGCAGTGTGTGTAGTGTGTGTGTGTGGGCAGTGTGTGTATGGGGGGTAAGGAGGCTTTTTTTAAATTTATTTAATTAAAATTAATATATTCATGTCCCCCCTCCCTTCTTACCTTTACTGGGAGGAGGGGGGACATTTCTTAGTCCCTGGTGGTCCGGTGGGGATTCCCTGGTGGTCCGGTGGTGGTGAGGTGAACTCTAGCCCACTTACAGGGCTAGAGTTCACTCTCGCGAGATTTGGAGCGTTGCCGTGGTTACCGCGGCAACGCTCCAAATCTCGCGAGAGGAGGACCCGGAGGAGCTGCAGGTAAGAGCTTCCGGGTCCTCTCTCACTCCCCTGCCGGCTGCCAGCAATGTGCCTGCAGACCGGGGAGGGAGATCTCTGATCTCCCCTCCGGTCCGCAGGCACATTACAGGGCTGGCACTTGGGCAATGCCAGCCCTGCATTAGCCGGCAGGCTCGCACACCCCACACCCCTGGGCGGCCCGGTACCGTTTGATCCACGGACCGGTACCGGTCCGCGGCCCGGGGGTTGGGGAACACTGGTTTAGTGAACACATTATATTATGTGGTAAAAACTTTTATTTCCGACCATATCAAGAATTTTAACACTTTGTCTTTAAAACTAGGTTAGGTGTCCTGTGGGTAGGATCAATTATTCATGTAATACTTTAATGGCACATAAAAACATTTATATAAGCAGAAACTCTGTGCCAGTTCGTGGGAATCACGAACTGGCAAAACTAAGATGGCCGCCAAGGATCTCGCGGTATCGCGAGATCCAAGATGGCCGCCGTTCGCGCGCAAATTTGCCGCACAGTCCGCGACCGTGGCCCGCAATCGCGGTCCGACGGTCTCGGTCGGCACCCCCTCGTGCCCCCCTACCCACCCCTCGGTACCCTGGGACCCTTAGAGAAGCCTGGTGGTCCCGCGCGATCGCGGTAAAATGCCGCGAGTCGCGAGGGACAAACAGGCAAGCAGGCAGACAGCAACAGATCCCAGCAGGGGAAACACAGTGGGAATAAACCCACCTAACAGTCCAGGGAGAAGGATGGATTTAGCAGGGGAAATAGAGGAGGCAGATGAAAAAGGGAGGCCCCAGACAGGGGGAAAAGAAAAGGTACAATGCCAAAACAACTTAAAGGGACCACAAGATCAATTTGCACTATATATAGAAAAACAGTTGAGAGCTTAATACTCTGACCTGTGCCTTGGCTGGAAGCAGCAAAGAAAGAGGAAATCATGTGACTGTCAGGGCTTTATATATGGATGTGATGCCTGTTACTGATTGGTTTAAAGTTTTCTGATTGACTTGTGCTGCTGGAGGCATAAAGTAAAGAAAGTTATGCAAAATACGAAGCCTCCTGTCATGTGATAAAATTAAGATTTTCTTATCCCCTGCTATGTTAATAGCTTGCTAGACCCTGGAAGAGCCTCCTGTATGTGATTAAAGTTCAATTTAGAGATTGAGATACAATTATTTAAGGTAAATTACATCTGTTTGAAAATGAAACCAGTTTTTTTTTCATGCAGACTCTGTCAATCATAGCCAGGGGAGGTGTGGCTAGGGCTGCATAAACAGAAACAAAGTGATTTAACTCCTAAATGACAGTGAATTGAGCAGTGAAATTGCAGGGGAATGATCTTCACACTAAAACTGCTTTATTTAGCTAAAGTAATTTAGGTGACTATAGTGTCCCTTTAAATTTTGCTGGTGCATGCTGGACAGTTTTAGGGTGCGTGATTCATTTGGAATGTTTATTTTATAAGGAGCTGTTTCAACGAAGCGCTATTGCAACTAGGGAGAGTGTGTAGAATGTATCTAAATTCTAAATATGATTTATATTATATTCAGTTTCTTTTTTTTTTATTCCTGTTTTTTGTTAAATGTTCCTAGACCATGAAAAAAGTGTTAAAGCCTATGAATTAAGACTGTCATAGAAAATAAAAAGAAAACATTCTCACATTCAGCTACACTTTCAGTTTAGCTGTATTGACCTTTAATTCGCAATTCACCACAAATTCCCAGTAATTCTTGATAAAAAAAAAACATAGGTTCTGCTATTGGTGGCAAACTGGGTGGCACATAGCCGCAAACTTATATATCGAGTTTATGCAGCTACAAGGAAGGCTGTATGGCCTCCAATCTGCTTAGAAAAATCACAAAATGATTTTTAAATCTCATGTTTTCTAAGCAGTGATTCTTGCCCTACGGTATTTATAGCCACTTTATTCATAAGAACAAGGACTCAGAACATTTGGGGATTCTTTTATTTTCCTGTTTCTCATTGTCTGACAATTTCAAATGAGCTTTCATGTGCTTTTCAGCAGGAGATGCTTCTGTCAGGCCAGTCTTCTATAAAGAACAGATTGGTGGAGTGTTGCAGTGATTGTTGTCCATCCGCAAATTTTTCTCATCTCCACACATGTTCTCTGAAGCTCCTCCAGTGTGACAATTGTGTTCTTGTTCATCTCTCTTAATGAAGCCATTCTCTCCCAACTGCTCAGTTTGGCCACCTCTAGGAAGAGTCCTGGTTGTTACAAACTTTTTCCATTTAAGAATTCTGCTAGCCACTGTGCTTTAGGATCCTCCAATGCAGCCAAACGTTTTTCGTAGTCTTCCTTTACACAATCCTGTCTCTGAGTTCTGTAGGCATTTCCTTTGACCTCATGAATTGGATTTGGCTCTGATTTGCATTTACAGCTGTGAGATCTTATATAGACAGATGTGTGTCTTTCCAAATGACGTCCAAACAATTTAATTTGCCACAGGTGGACTCCAATCAAAGTGTAACATTGGAGAAACATATCAAAGATGATCCAGAGGAATGAGATGCATCTGAGCTAATTGTCAAGCGTAATAGCAATGGGTCTTAATGCTTATGTCAATGTGATATTTAAAGTTTTTAAAAATAAGTTTGGTTTAGCTGCTTAACCCCTTAAGGACACATGACATGTGTGACATGTCATGATTCCCTTTTATTCCAGAAGTATGGTCCTTAAGGGGTTAAAAAGCTTCCCGTCTAACATGGAAAAGGGAGCTTCTCCTACAGCTTCAGTGCAGTTTGGCCATTAACATAAACTGTAATGCTTAAACTAGCTGTGGTAAAATGAGTTGCAGTAGAAGTTATTGCAACATGAAAAGGCTGAGAAATATCCAATTTCCTCTTGGGTGGTTCATCAGACATAATGCATATGCTGCTAGTCCCACTATCCTAAGGCTGAATCAGTGGTGTATTTAGCCCAAGACAAACTAAGCATTTGCCTTGGGCGGCACTAACCAGGGTGCGGCAAAAAAAGGGGGGGGTTCCAATACTTGGCCTGCTGGCCACCATATGGACCCCCCAGCGTGCGGCTGTATTGGAATCCAAGACGGTGAGGGAGCTCTGATCTCCCTGCTCTGCTCCCTCGCCGTTTGCTGATTGCCGCGGGAGCCGGAATATGATGTCATATTCTCCCGGCTTCAGTAGACAGTCCACGAGGCGCCAGGGAGCAGAGTAGGGAGATGAGAGCTCCCTTGCTGCCTCGGATTCCAATACAGGCGCTTGCCTCCCTGCAGCCCCCACTGGACCCCAGGGACAGTTCCACGCCAGCTCTCCAGGTAGGTAGGCTGGGTGGAAATGTTTTAAGTATTTTAATAATAATAATTAGTGAGTGTGTGTGTCTGTGAGTGTATGTGTTTGTATGTGTGTGTCTGTGAGTGTGTGTGCATGTGAGTGTGTCAGTGTGTGTGTGTGTGTGTGTGCATGTGAGTGTATGAGTGTGTCTGTGTCTGTGTGTGTGTGTATGTGAGTGTGTCAAATCAGTAAGAGTCCATTTGTCATTGAGTCTGTGTGTGACAGTGTGTGTCTGTCAGATCTGTGAGTATGTGTCTGTCAGTGACGTCTGAATGTTTGTCACTGAGTGTGTGTGACTGTCAGAGTGTGTGCTTAAAGGGACACTATAGGCACCCAGGCCATTCCAGCTCATTGTAGTGGTCTGTGTGCAGTGTCCCACTCCCCTTAACCCTGCAAGTTCTCAGAAACTACAATAATTACCTTCAGGGGTTAACTCCTACCGGGTGGTTAGGCGACAAAAAAAGTCACCTAACTGATGCTGGACGTCCTCCCGCTGTGCATTAGGACATCAAGCGTCTGCTAAATCCCCATAGGAAAGAATTGATACAAAATTCTTTCCTATGGGGAAGCCTAATGCATGCGCAAAGGAGGAGCCTGACCCAGCGCTGTGGGACATCGCTGCTGGATTCAGGAGTTTTAACCCTTTCAGTGCCGAGTAGTGGGGCAGAAGAGCACGAGGGAGGGGGACACTATAGGGAACTATAGTGCCAGGCAAACTTTCCTGGCACTATAGTATCCATTTTAAAGGAGTAGGAAAAGGTGGAGTCTAAAGAGGAAGGGGTGGGTCCTTAATCAGGAAGAGGTGCCGCCTTGTACGGTAGGGGTGGGGCAAATTTAGATTGGGGTGGGCCAGGTTTAGTCATCCCTAGGGCAGCACAAAACCTAAATACACCACTGGGCTGAATACTACTAATTGTGGTGGTGGTGGAGGAGGTGGAAGCTGCGGTGGCAGATTCCTTTTGTTAATTTTGTAGCCCTGCACGTTTTCTAGTGCCATAATATCCTACTTTGGAACAGATGTCAAAAACACAGCATATTCAAGCTGTGGTCTTACCACTGATTTATGAAACAGTGATTTTAATTAATTTATTTTTGTTTAGGTAGTGGAGTGTCTCTTTATGGAATTAAAAAAAAAAATCAGCGGTGTCAATAATTATTGCTTAGCAGATATGATGCTTAAGTGTTAATTGTATTGTGCAGGTCTGATTATACCGCTAACCATTGAATAAAGATCAGTAATGAATCATTACATTGTCTTGTGCACTGTGATAAGCAGCCAGAATGGACATATAAAGATGGTCATATTAAGAAAACAATAAACACTCAATAGATCCACCTTACCTCCAGATTGCAAAAACAATTTCAAAGCTCCAGGCAGCTGCACTGTAATAATGTGTATTAGTCGAAATGATCTCTCTCTGATGAGTTCCCACTGATAATTGTTCTCAAACGAAATGTCATGTTCCATAAGGTAATATGCCAATGTGTTCTGGAACCAGTCTCGCTGTGTCGCATTGGGACTCACCAGAATCATAACACAATAGAAGCAAAGTATTTATTTTTGTTTCATTAACATTCCCTGCTGTCTTTAAATAGGATTTGGGCACTTTTCTTATCTGAAATACCTATAGGCTGGAAAAATTGCCGTGGTGTGCCTGTTCACATCTCGTTAGCAGGATAGCTCTCATTTGGGCTCGTAAAAAATATATTATTCTTATGAGCGGCATAATTGGGACATCCATTCAAAGTCAATGTAACTAATTTGATTGGAATACCCTGCCTGGATGGTATGGCTGTTTGATTTGGAATTAGCTGCATTAAGGCTTCAAAAGAATGCCGTATACAGACGCGCTATTAGAAGGAAGAAATTATACCCAGCAAGAGTGATAACTCATACAGTCTGATCAACGACTGGCGTGTATATGCTCCACGCGCGCTTTCAGCAAAATTGCCGCCTGCTATTTCACATTCAAAATAAAATCTAAAGCAGGAAACATATTGAAAAAGACGCATTTGACAATTTATGATTTTTATTAATGAACATAAAAACAGAGGTACTTCTAGCTATAAACAGGTAATTATTACTATACCTTTTAAAATAAATCTGTCACCTACACATCATTAAACATAGGTTTACGAGTTTAGCCTTAAGGTATACTTTTGTTTTTTAAGCAGTGTAATTGTTTTAGAGATTTTTGAATTACAAATTACAGATAATTTGACATTGAACAAGATGATTGCTGTAGCTTGAGGGAGAAAAGACACTGTACTGGCTATAGGTACTTACCTGTCCTTGGGAAGATGTAAAGGAAAAAATGGAATTGCGGGATACACTTAGCACATACATTTCTCAGTAGTGGTGCTGCTGTAAAGACCAAAATAAATACAAAATAGATTAACCCCTTAGTCACCAAGGACGTAGCAGGTATGTCCGACAAAAAATGGTCCTTAACCCCTTAAGGACACATGACATGTGTGACATGTCATGATTCCCTTTTATTCCAGAAGTTTGGTCCTTAAGGGGTTAAAGGGACTCTCCAGTGCAGTGGCGTCTCTAGGATTCATTTTTAGGGGGGGCACATGGTGGGCCAGGGACAAAAGTAGGGGGGCACATTTAACCCCGCCCTCGCCGCAGTTTGACCCCGCCCCTGCCGCATGTTAAGCCCCGCCCCCGACACAATGTGTTTTTTTTTTTTTTTTTATAATCCCTGGTGGAGGATTCATTATTTTCCACCAGAGATTATTAAAAAAACAAACATTTCCCTTGATATAGTGCCATAGTTGCCAACATTTGAGAAATTGGCACATTCAGCGCTCCCTGTACAGTGCTGCTCTCTGTATAATACATGGCTGTGTGTATAATATCCTGGGACAGTCAGTGCTCCCTGTATAGTGCTGCTCTCTGTAAATACAGATCTGTTTGTGTATAATATTCCAAGACAGAGAGCAGCACTATTGACTGATTGTCCCAGGATATTATACAGACACAGACCTGTATTATACAG